>NC_081421.1:88421710-88654210 GCF_949786415.1 Peromyscus eremicus | reverse complement strand
GTGACAGCGAACATGGTGGTATCTGCCTTGATTCCAGCACTCAAGAGGCCAAGGCCAAAATGAATGGTAAGTTGTAGCCAGCCTGGGCTATATGGCAAGTTTTAGGGCAGCCTGAACTACATAAGGAGACCCTCTCTTCAAAACCAAAATAAAAGAACAACAGAAAAGAATTTATATTGTAAGGTATATTTTTCTTACTATATATTTTAAATCCTCCTCTTCCTTTATAACGACAGATTTATGGAGTACCAACAGTTTTCTGGGTATCTGTGTAACACACACAAACACACACACACACACACACACACACACACACACACACACACACACCTCAGAATGGGGCCAAGCTGTAATGATCATGTACTAGGCATATTAAGTTTGTTTTAAAATATGGAGAAAGGGCTCAGTGGGAAATTACATGAGGTACAAAAGCTTGGGCTTAATTTCTAATCGTTTTGGGGGTGGGGGTAGGGAAGAGAAATGGGTAAAGAAAGAAAACAGATGTGATAGTTCAAGCTCATGATCCCAGAACAGAGAGGCTGAGACAGGATGGTTGCCAGGAGATCAAGGTCTCAAGGCCAGCCTAGAGCCACCCTGAGCTACAATGTGAGATCCTGTCTTTAAAAGAAAGAAAAAAAAAAGTAAAGATAAGTATTGTATTAGTTACTTTTTGCTGCTTCGACGAAATCCCTGCGAAAACAACTTGGGAAGGAGGACTTACTTGGGTTCATGATTGCAGAGATTTTGGTTTATGGTCGCTTGGTTCCGTTGCTTCTGAGTCTCTGGTTGGGGTGTATGTGGTGCGGTAGTTATTTACCAAAAAGCATACTGGCCGCAAGGAGAGCCCCCCAAGAAGGCCTGGGTAAGACACACCCTCAAAAGCCAGTGACCCACTTCCAAATAGGCCTGCCTGTTCCACAATTTACACCATCTCCTAATAATACCTTCAAAAATGTAATACATCAGTGGCTTAGGCCAGAGCCCTCTCTATCCACTCCCTTCTCCCACCACGAAGCCCATTAGCTGGCAACGAGCCTTTACCATATGATGAACCTTTGGGGGCCATTTTAGATTAGGACCCAGTAAATATCAAGATCTAGTTTACATTCCATCATCTAGAAGTTTTTGGAAGACCGGACTACACGAAGATTTAAAGCGAGGCATTCTGTGCTAAGTCATCTAAGTTTTTCTCTTTGCTGTTTCCTAACTATGTTTCCGTAAGTCATGGTTTTAATCATTGGCAATATGAAGACGCACAAGCTTAATTCTGGGAGCATTGTGTTAACAGGAAATGGATAAATCTGCTGTATCCGATGTTCAAAACCCGACCCAGAATATTACATTTCAGCCTGTCCATTGCCAGCATAGGCTACCGTGGTTGGAAGATTTTCGAAATACATTAAAAGGCTTTAAAAAGTAGTATGTCTGAGCTCCTTGCAGACAGGAAGAGGTGAATGGTTCTCCTATAAGGTGGTCTCTCTCTCTCTCTCTGCACCTTTCCCATGTTTAGTGACACTAAGCCCCTTTTGGATTCCTGAAACACTCCAGGGCTGTCAGAGTGGGGGCAGGGGTCATTTCCAACCAAACAAGCTGGTTCCTAGACTAAGGTTGGTAACCTGCACCAGGGATAATCTTGTTTTCAACTCACTGGTGGTCATTTTCAGGAGCCAAGATCCGCCTCCCGGTGCTCTATCAGGGTTCTTTGGCCCAAAGGACTTTGCCCTGCCTTAAGTTGCGGGTCATCCTGCCACTTTCTGCAGCCGGACTGTCGGCAGAGACACCCTTCCCATCACGGTCCCGCGACCGGGAGGCTGTCACGGGGCTGCCCCGGTGTGGTCGCCTCGCGAAGGCGGCCGGCAAGCGCGAAGCTGGGGCCACCGGAGCCGAGCCGGGAACGGCGTTTGCCGGGGCCCAGGCGGAAGCCGGAGCCTTTGGCGGACGGGACCGCGGGAACCCGGAAACGCCTGGGCCGCATCGAGGCGGCCCGGGCGACAGAGACGGCGGGAGCCGGCGGCGCTGCGGGTCAGCGGGCGCGGCGGAGCCGGCGGGCTCGGCAGCCTGGGGCGTCCGGCGTCGCGGAGCCCGGAGCTCCAGTGCGGGCAGCTGGCCGAGCCGCACGGCGGGTGAGCGGAAGGGCGCCGGCGGGGAGCGGCGGGCGCCGAGGCCGGAGGCTGCGGGCTGGGGTGGCGAGGGGGGCGGCTGAGATGCGAGGTGCCTGGGCCACCCGGACCGCAGCGGAGCGCTGCAGCGCCCGTTCCGAGGGAGCAGATGAAGAAGGGGCGCCTTGTACCTCCGGCCCGGACGTGCTGGGAGGTTCTGGGTGGAGGAGGAAAAAGGTCCCGAGGAGAGGGGTGTGGCAGGCGGTGTGCCTGCAAGCTCCAGGCTGGCGGGCCAAGTGCCTAGGGGGCCAGGCTGGCGGCCAGTCCTTCCGTGGCTTTGCTCGAGCTCCCTCCCAGTCTGTGACACGGGGGTAGGGATGGGTCTGCCCGGCGAGGACTGTGTGCTCCAGAAGCTGCAGCGACTTCAAGAGATGGAAAAGGTGCCCGTGGTAAGATTAGACCGCAGGCGATGGGTGTCTGAGACCATGTAAGGTTTCCATCAGAGTGTGTGGGGGGCGGAGGGGGCGGGGGTTCTGAGTATTGAAGAGTGGTGGAGTTCAGTAAACATTTTTTATTTAAGCCAACCAAAGTTTCTGCTAGTTCAAATGAATGAAGGGATATTAAATGTAGCAATGGGACTTTTGGTAGCAAGCCACATATATTCTATTTCTTTTGAGGAGCGTGTCCTTTATTATATTCTATTAACTGCAATATTTGAACATGGCACCAGAGTTGAGTCTTTATAGGCACTTACTTTTGTAGTTACAGGTGATGTTTGGTTGTTTATCATGTGGTGATCTTAACTTCATTGCTGCAAACTCAAGTTGTTTTCCTTTCAGATGAATTCTGCGTTTACATTTTTGACTGACTCTCCCCCCTTTGAATATTTTTCTACCGTGTCTGCCTGTATTTTCTGGCCTCTTCCAGATACACTATACTGAGACCTTCCAAACAGAACTTGCTGCTTTTAGCCTGTCTTGCAACTGCTCCTGTCCTGATTGAACCCGCTTGCACAGGCTCCCTCTCTTCTCAGTCTCCTTCTCTTCTCTTCCTCCCCTCTACCGCCCCAACCTGTGTTGCTGTGCTGGGGATGGGGGTGGTAGTGAACCTCGTGGGAATATTGGGCGAGCATTCCTATCACTGAGCTGTAACTTCAGTTCTTTGTAATCGCTTTTTAAAGCCGGAAATTTAATGCCATTCTCTGGCACTTCTCTCAGAAATACTCAGCAACTATTTATTTATTTAGTGGTTCTGGGGATGGGACATAGGGCATACTGTTTGCTAGTTAAGTGCTTTGCTACTAAGAAATAATCCTCACCCAGAATAGATTTTTAAATAATTTAGGCAGACCTTAAAAACCCTTCAAAATTTAAACCCTTCCGTGACTCAAATCAGTGTGATCCTTTCATTCTTTTTAAAAAGTTACTCTATTCAACATATTGTATCTTTTTAGACAACCGTAGGGTTTTTATTATTTATTTGTTTAGCTTGAGATAGGGTTTCACATCATAGTCCTCCTGGCTGGCCTGGAACTTAATAAGTTAATGGCCTCTGTCTAACGCGTGGCAGTCTTCCATTGGATCCTAATTATCTCTAAAGTAGGATAATTATTACTGGTCCCATTTTATAGAGGGCTATTGAAGATCACACAGGTCAAGTAATTTGCTCTAGGTCCTGCTTCATTTGTGTTTGAAATGGATCTAATATGTACTCAAGCACGTGTCTTTTAAGGAATTTAATATGCTCAATGAATGTAGATAGGTGATAGAATTAATGGAAATAATTTCTCAGTTAAAAGCCTCATTTTATGATTCAGTAACTAGGGCTAACTATGTTTATGATTCAGTAACTAGGAGCTTCTTTTCTTAAAAAAATTTGAAAACTTAGTTCCTATTTGACGTTAAATAACTTTGTGTATTTTTTCCCCAAAGTTCAGATCAAGATGAATTGGTTGTTTAATACTAGATTTCAGTTCTAAAAACAGCAAGTGTATTCTAAATCCATTCAACTTAATTGTCCCCATTAATGAAAGAGTATAATTCTGTGATATGTGTGTTCTTTTTTTTTTTTTTGTGAGTTGTTGGAGATGGATGTAGGGTTGTGTATCATTAGGACTACACAGGCTTGTGCCACTATGCCTGGTATGTGTGTGTGTGTGTATAATTTTTAATTTATTTTAATTTTAAAAAATATTTTTAAACATTTATTTTCTATATGTGTTTGCCTGAATGTATGTATGTGTACCACAGGCATGTAGTGTCCCCAGAGGCCAGAAGAAGGTTCTGGATCCTGTGGAACTGGAGTCACAGATGGTTGTACACCACTAATGATGGGAATTGAAATCTGGTCCTTTGGAAGAGCAGCCAATGCTCTTAAACCCTGGGCCCTCTTTCCAGCCCTGATACATGTTTTTAGTCATCATTTTAAAATGTGTTTTGTTGTTGGTATTTATGGCAGTGACTTTTGAAGCTAGAATATTAATCATCAACTTCTGTGGTTGTCTGCCTAAAACTGTTTATCAACTACACAGAAGATACCATCTCAAATGAAACAAACCAAACCAAACCTTAAAAAAAAAAAAAAAAGATTAAGATGAGTGACTGTATCCTAGGTTAGGAATGGGGTAGAAATTAATTAGAGTTAATCTAAAGTTGAAGCTTTTGGTCACATCAGATAAAATGCTAAGAAACAAGTTCACTTCACAAAGAAAGGTTCACATATGTCTTTATACCTAATCTCGTTTTTGCCCCTTAAAAGTTGAATGTTTTTTTCTGGAGCCTGTGAGATTGCTCAGTGGGAATTTTTATTTTATGCATATGGGTGTTTTACTTATATGTGCATCTGCACCACTTGTATGCAGAAACCAGGAGAGGGCATCAGATCCCCTCTAACTGGAGTTTTTTGTTACTAATATTATTATTATTAATTGTTATTTTAGCATTTTATGTACCTGAGTGTTTTGCCTGCATTTATGTCTGTGCACCACATGTATACAGTGCCCTCTGAGGCCAGAAGAGGGCATTGGATCCTTTGGAACTAGAGTTACTGACAGTTGTGAGCTGCCATGTGGGTGCTGGGAAGTGAACTTGGGTCCCTGGGAAGAACAGTCAGTGTCTTAGTCACTGAGCCGTCTCTCCAGCCCCAGAATCTCACTTTCTTAATCTGGAAAAGAAATAATACCTCCTTTCCAAATTCAATTATATTTAAATGAACAAATCTGTGTGTAATGACTAGCAAGAAATTTGACATGTTATAGATGCTCAAGGCTCCTGCTTAACTTTTGAAGTTATAGTTATTAGAAAACATTAAGTGAGAACCAGTTTTGTCCTTTGTCTGTCTTCTGTGTACAGAAAGATTTGTCACCATCCTGAACCCTGAATGCTCCAGAGCCCTTATGAAAGACTCAATTTACAAAGAGATCATTCTGTACGGAGGATTTAAATACTAAGGATTTTATGTAGCCTTTTATAAATCTACCACAGAGAGCAAATGCTGATGTGACAGGTGCTGCTGTGAGGCAGTAAAGGGAATACAACATTGAAAAGAAGAGGATTTCTACCATGTTGCCTAACCTAGGGCACATAGTCACTTACCTTAATCTTTTTTTGTTTGTCTTTGTTTTGACTTGAGGTGTATCTTCTGATTTTCTATGTGGTTGATAAACAGTTCTGGGCTGACAACTAGAAAAGCTGAATAACAGTTTCAGAAGTCCGTGGCATCATGTGCATTTGATAAAATTCATAAGTGCTCTTATAAAGACAAGCACAGTGTGTACTGAGAGGGGATAAGTGTGCTCGAAGACTGGAGGGATAGATAGTTCGTGGTAGAACATGTACCTAGCATGCAGCAAGTCCCAGAACAACAAGGAGAGTGGGAGAGAGAAACACCCCCCTCTCTGCTTGTAGGTCTGTGTGTCTTCCAGGACTCAGAATACTGTCCTCTCTTAGTGAAGCTGCCTAAGTCTTCCAGGAAGGCTTTTTTAAAGAGACAAATATTTGTTCAGAAAATACAGAAATGAATAGCTGGTTTGAATAGGCAGTAGTTTATGACAGGAAATTAGGCCAGGACCAGGTTAGGAGGGGCAGTGTAGCCTCTGTTTGGTAAGGTGTCAGTTTAACTTTACAAACAGGAAAAGAATGTGATTAAATGCATATCTCCTTAAGACACCTGCTGAATGGAGTAAGTTGGGGCTGGAAGAATCTGAGCCTGTCTGTATCTGTCAGCAGGCAGTGTGATGAGGGACTTGAATAAGCATAATTAATGTAATTCATAGTTTACTGAGTTTAAACTCATCAGATCATAGTGTATCTAAACTTGGAGACTGGAAGAGGATATGTGGTGGGGGTGGGGTGGGCTACACAATCTTAGGTTTCCATAGTGGGGGTGGGCTACACAGTCTTAGGTTTCCGTAGTGGGGGTGTGCTACACAGTCTTAGGTTTCCATAGTGGGGGTATGCTACACAGTCTTAGGTTTCCATAGTGGGGGTGTGCTACACAGTCTTAGGTTTTGATAGTGGGGGTAAAAAAGGTGATTGGTACAGCATAGTGTTGGGGTGCTTGCTGAGCATGGTGAGACTGGGTCCTGTCTCTAGCATGGCTGAAAAAGTCTGGAATAATTAGTAAAGAATCACTTTGTAACATTGGTAAAGTTTCACTGATCCTGTGGAAATGAATAATTTTGCGAAGAAAGTACATAGGCTGTGGGTTTTTCATGAGAGGTTAAAGTAATTTTTTATTTATATGGCATCTTTGTTTCATTACTGAGTCAGTCTCTCTCTCTCTCTCTCTCTCTCTCTCTCTCTCTCTCTCTCTCTCTCTCTCTCTCTCTCTCTCTGTTTTGAGACAGAGTTTCTTTGTGTACCTCTGGCTGTCCTGGAACTCATTTTGTAGACCAGGCTGGCTTCGAACTCACAGAGATCTGCCTGACTCTGCCTCCCAAGTGCTGGGATTAAAGGTGAGCGCCACTGCCACCTGGCTTTTTTTTTTTTAAACTTTTATTGTTTGTTTGGTTTTTTTTTTTTTTGTTGTTGTTTTGTTTTGTTTTTTGTTTTTTTTTTTGGTCTTTCGAGACAGGGTTTCTCTGTGTAGCTTTGAGCCTTTTCCTGGAACTCACTTGGTAGCCCAGGCTGGCCTCGAACTCACAGAGATCCGCCTGGCTCTGCCTCCCGAGTGCTGGGATTAAAGGCGTGCGCCACCACCGCCCGGCTGTTTTTGTTTTTTAAGACAGGGTTTCTCTGTGTAGTTTTGTTGCCTGTCCTGGATCTTGCTCTGCAGACCAGGCTGGCCTCGAACTCAGAGATCCACCTGCTTCTGCCTCCCAAGTGCAGAGATTATAAAGGCGTGCACCACCACTGCTCAGCTTTAACATAATTTTTTAAATTGATTCTTTGGGAATTTCACATCATGTACTCTGATCCCACAAATTTCCCAGTCCTTCCATGTCTGCCCTCCACCCTTGTAATCCCCCTCAAAGAAATAAAAAATTTAAATTTAAATTAAAAAAAAATCTCATGGACCCCTCTGGGCAACGCCCTGCTCCTCTGTTAACCGAGCATTCTCACACCTGTCACAGCTGCCTTCTCTCCAGTTCCGCTGTGTGTACCACTCCTCTCCTCCTTTCCCGCCTCTCCATCACATACTCGTCCGTCCAGTGGCATTGGGAGCTGCGGTGTGTTACACAGTATACAGTGCACAAACAGTTTTGCTTGCAAATGTTCGTTGCGATGAGTTGTTGGTCTGGTTCAGGTGGCTTCTGCTACACCATCAATACTTGACAGTCACTGACACTCCTCTTGTCTGTCCTGCTGTTGCCCCAGTCATGGACATCCTGTTCTCAGGAACCCACACCATCAGGGCCAGCTCTCCCATACCCATGTCACTGCAGGCACCACCTTGTGGCGGCTGGTGAGGGGTTGTGGGGCAGGGCCAGCTTAGCAAGGGTCTGGGACATCAACGTGGCTCCAGGTGGCAGCCCAGACCACAGGCCTCTTTATGGCTTTTGGTGGTAATATGGGTAATACGGGCCAAGAATATCAATGTGACCCTGGCTGCCATAAGACCATGGACCCAGACATGGCCCTCAGCGGCAGCACAGGCCACTTTCCTTATGAGTTGTGGTCTCCAATTCCGCCTCTCTCCACAGCACATGAGCCACTCACCTCCTCTTTCTTGCTCATCAGAGTGGCGGGATGTATTGGCACACCACGGAGTCTACATTTCTTTAAATCACTTACTGAACCAATATTAAATGCAGAGAATTTATCTGTGTACCCCAGTTTTCCTGATAACCAATTGATTCTTTTTTATTTTATTTCATTTTTTGAGACATGGTCTATTTAGTCCTGGCCATCTTGGAACTCTATATGCAGATCAGGCAGGTCTCAGATTCACAAAGATCCTCCTGCTTCTGCCTTTTTTTTTTTTTAATTTTCACATATTTTTGTTTTTGTGGATTTTTGTTTGTTTTCTGAGACAGGGTCTCTCTCTGTACCCCTGGCTGTCCTGGAACTGGCTATGTAGACTAGGCTGACCTCAAACTCAAAGAGATCTGCCTGTCTCTGCCTTCTGAGTGCTAGAATTAAAGGTGTGGGTGCGCCACCACCCTCGCCTGATCAGTTCTTTTTAAGTACTGAAATTTATTTGTTTTCTATACCTCTGTATGCATGTATATATGTACTTTTGTGACACGGATCAAACCCAGAGCCTTATTCATGGTAAGCACACACTTTAACACTAAACTTTACTGCATGCGCGTGTGCGCGTGCACACACACATACACACACACAAACTTATTTTTTATCAGCTTCTTTTCCTAATATTAAGTACTCCCTCCCCCCCCAATTTGACATAGAGAAAAGTTAATTTGTGTTTTAAAATATCAGGCTTAATTCCTACATTAGTTTTTCTGTAACTGCTGTAAAAATGAACAGTTTGGTAACTTAAGACAACAGTTCATTCTCTTAGCAGAGGCCAGAAATCCAAAGTCAATGTAAGCAGGACTTTGCCCCTCCGGTGGCTCTGGGCATGTGTGCATTTTTTCCCTCTCCAGTTGCTGGTGGCTGCCAGCATTCCTTGGCTTGTGTCTGCAGGACTCCATCTCTGAAGACTAGCACTTTCAAATCTCTCTGCTCCTTGTAGCCTACTCCACCTAAGATCTCACTGTAGTCTATCCTTGACCTTGTAAACATCCTCAGTTTCCTGAGTAAGTGAAATTATAGGCATGTGTCACTGTTCCAACTGTTTTCTTCATTTAAAAATGCAATTTTGTTTTACTGAGTTACATTAACAAATAGAAATTGTCTATACAAGGTATACAGCACAATGATTTTCTGTATATCATTGTACATGGTTATCATTTGTGTCTATTTTGGAGGGGTGCTACCCTTGAGAGTTATTTTCGGCAAATTTCAAAGAAAAGATTTAAGCACAGAACTGTGTTTTCTGTGGATCTCAAGACTGTCTTCTCTCTTTGGGGAGATTTTGTTAAATTGTAGCAAGGCAGAAGTGTGTACACATACTGGGTGGGCAAGAAATCTGAGGACTTGACTCATCCTTAACCCTAACACGGCCTGTGGCTGTATTCTTGTTCCTTTGATGGCACAACTAAGTTGTAGGGCTCTCCCTCCCTCTCTGTCTCTCTGTCTCTGTCTCTCTCTGTCTCTCTGTCTCTGTCTCTGTCTCTGTCTCTCTCTCTCTCTCTCTCTCTCTCTCTCTCTCTCTCTCTTTTCGAGATAGAGTTTCTCTGTGTAGTTTTGATGCCTGTCTTGGATCTTGCTCTGTAGACCAGGCTGGCCTCGAACTCACAGAGATCCACCTGCCTCTGCCTCCCGAGTGCTGGGATTAAAGGTGTGTGCTACCACTGCCCAGCTAAAATAAGGAATTTTTAACATTAAAAAAAAGAGAAAGAAACAGTTTTATTCATTTTGCTGTATGTTAGATTCTCGTGTATTATTCTCTTATGTCCACTCTTTTTTTGAGTTGGAGTCTTCTTTCTCCTGTTGTGTCTTGAATTGTTTGAATGTATGCTGAAGAATAAGGCCCATGCAGAAAGAGATGGTTTAGACTGTTTTGATTTTTCCTGTGTACCCAGTGCCAAGGACAGTGCCTGATCATACCAAGGGTGACCTACGTATCTGATGGCTTATTCCAGTCTGGACAGTCTGCGTGTATTGTTAGATTGTTGTCTCCTTAGTCTGGGATTTTTCATAGCAGTTAGTGTGTTACCTGGCTTTTACATTATGTTCTGTTCTTTGGAGAGTGCCTTTAACTCTTGCCTTATGGGGGGAAAGGACCATAGGAAAGAAATGACTGCAGAATAGCACAGGGCAGGAAATGGGAGCGTGTGGAGTTCACTGATGCAGGACCACCCAATGGAAGGGGAACGTGTCTCTTCTTAGGTAACGTCATTGTTTTCCATATCACTGAATGCTGAACAAATTTTATCTATAAATTGGCATGAAATAGATTTTTATTTGTATAGCTAAAGAAATATTTGAACACTTGATTTTACTTGAATGTAATAATGGAAGTTCTCTAGTCTATGAAAGAACAAGTTAAAAATTGACAGAGCTCTAACTTACACCAATGATAGGGTCTTGTTTAAACAGACACATAACACGTTGAGGAAGAAAGGCCAGTGAGAAACAGTGAAAAGCTATTTAATTTCGAATATACTAGGCACTTGTAGGCACCCAAACGTCAGCTGTGGATTGGCTTAGTGGGAGAGTTCTTGGCTAGCATGTCCAAGGCCTTAGGTTCTGTCTACAGCAAGTTTTGGTTTTGGTTTTTGGAGATTGGGTTTCTCTGTGTAACAGACCAGGCTGTCCTCAAACTCTCAGAGATCCACCTGCCTCAGCTGGGATTAAAGGTGTGTGCTGCCACCACCTGGCCTCAAGTTACTTTTTTTTAAAAAAAGGGTTATTGACCTTTTATGCATCTAAGACTAAATCAGCACTCAGCATCGGACACACATCTATAATCCCAACAGAAGCAGAGGATTGCTACAAGTTAGACGCCAGCCTAGACTATATGGTGAGACCTGTCCCAAACAACAGGGAATAGAGACGTGGCTCAGCCTTTAAGAACGCAGACGGTTTTCCAGAGGATCAGAGTTCAGTTCCCAGCACCCACATTAGGTACTTCACAAACCACCTATGACTCCAGCCCCAGGGGGATCTGATACCTCTGGCTTCTGTGGGTACCTGCACTACTCACAAACACATACATGTAATTAAAAAGAAAATTCAAGCCAGGTGTGGTGGTGTGCTCCTTTAATCCCAGCACTCGGGAGGCGGAGGCCAGTTTGAGGCTAGCCTTAGCCTGGTCTATATATCCATTTCTAAGATAGCCAGAGCTACACAGAAACCCTGTCTTGAAAAACCAAAATAATAAAAATAAGAATAAGATAACACTATCCCCCTAAAATTGAGCTATAATAAATACTGTTTCAGTTATAGAATCAAAACTGATCATATCAATATCATGAATTTCTTCATTTTCTTCACTTATAAAATTTTTTTTTGTACTTTTCCCACAAGATTATTAGGTGTTTCGAGAATATTGTTTGGATATTTTACATACCATATATACTTAAAATAATTTTATGTGTATGAGTGTTGCCTACGTGTATGTGTGTGTGCACCATGTGCATACCTAGTACCTGAGGACGCTGAAGAGGGCAGCAGATCTCCTGAAACTGGGGTTGTGAACTGCCACGTGGATGTTGGAAATGGAACCAAAGTCCTCTCTAAGAGCAGCAAGTGCTCCTAACCCCATCTCTGCAAACCCCATTCCCACTTATACTTTTGAGTCAGCTAGGTAGAAATCCAGTGTCAGTTATCAAATCAGCCATGATGAATTTTGCCATTAGTATACAGCTACCAGTTTGTAAGGTTTAGCAACATGGAAGAAGGTGAACAAAAAAAAATAGCAACTGAGCTTAACATTTTTGAATATCTTTGCTTTTTTTTGTTCATTTATTTAGAAAACCTTAAGAGGTCTGTTTTTACATCTGTAGTTGTTTTGGTCTAGTAGCTGATGTGATCTTAACATTTGCATGACACTTATGTACGCGTGTGCATGTGTGTGTTGGAGGCACTATTTTACTATATAGCCCATATTGGCCTCCCACTCAGTGTGCAGCAGGTCTCCTGCCTCAGCCTCTGGAGCGCTGAGATTACAGGCATGGGCTGCTCGCCCACTTTGTGTCTGCATGCCCACTCTGTTATGTTGCTGATTTCTAGTAGACTATTACATTGTACAAAGGGTGTATATTTTATAATTGGTATTTAAAAATGTAAACATAGCTCACCCTAAAATTAAGTTTTTGGTTTTACAATAAAAGGAAGATTTCAGCATAATTTTAATAGTCTTTTAAAATGTGTGTTTGGAAGTTTTGTTGTTTTTTGTTTTATTTCCTTTTGTTGTTTTTTTTTTTTTTTTTTTTTTTTGGTATAGCTTCTTGCTGTGTAGTCCAGACAGGTTTCATACTTGCTCTTCCTGCCTCAGCCTCCTGAATATTGGGATGTATGATACCATGTCATGACTTTATTACATTTTGGAATATTGTGTAAACATATAATCTATTGATTGTTAATGTGACATCATGTATCAGTAAAACAGATATTGTCTCTGCATGACAGGCTTTATTCACAGACCTAAAGATTATACTGACTGTAGGTAGTAAGTCACTGGAAGTAAGTCTGCAGCCATACGGATTTTCAGATTTGTCTATAAGACCCATCTGAAAAGATGAATAGAAATGATTGGTATATGGTTTTTTTGTTTTTGTTTTGAGACAGGGTCTCTTATATAGTCTTCCTGGCTGTCCTTAAACTTGCTGTGTAGATCAGGCTGGCCTTGAACTCACAGAGATCCTCCTGCCTCTGCCTCTGCCATTATGTCTAGCAGTGTATACGAGTATTTCAGAAATTAATATATGTCTGCAATTCAACTGATGATCATATATACAGCTGATATCTTAGTAATCCTGATTAATTTGAGGAAGGAGGTAAGCACTAGTAATGTGCATTAAGGATGTATATGCCTTATGGCATGCATGTGTGTTTGCAGTGCTGGGAATTAAAACCACAACCTCCTGCAAGCTGGGCAGGGACTCCACTGCTGAAGTAGACTGCCAGCCCTGCAATGCATACTTATGATTTTTAATACTTGAAGTGACTTAGAATTGCTCATCAGATCTTTATAAAACAAGGACCTTTGGATCCTAAAGGAACTACTTTAATGAAAACGAAGGACATAATTACCATATAGATATATTTAAATTGTGGGTTCTAGTACATTTGTGGTTTTGTTGTTGTTGCTTTTTTTTTTTTTTTTTTTTTGGAGACAAAGTCTCACTATTTAGCCCTGGCTGGCCTGAAGCTGGGTATGTAACTATGTAGATCAGGCTAGCTTTGAACTCAGAGATCTGTTTGTCTGCCTCCAGAGTGCTGGGATTAAAGGCACCACAACATCTGGCCTTCATTGTATTTGAAAAGCCATTATTTCCTTTTTTTTTTTTTTTTTTTTTTTTTGCACCCCAGGGCCTCATATAAACGTACTAAGCAAGTGCTGTACCACTTACCTAAGTCTCTAGCCCTCCATTTTTTTTTCTGAAGACTATTAAATAATTACGGACAATCTCTTTGATTTTGAAATAAGGTCACTAATTTTTTTGTTCAAACTGTAAAAGAAAGTTCTGATCAAGCCACCATCTGAACTCACTGAATCTAAATGAATGGAATTTAGATCAATGGAGTTGTGTTGTATATTTTTCCTCAGATTTAAAAATAATAAACTCAACTGTATTAATACTAAATGTACTTAGCAATTCAGATGAAATATGGCAATTAGTAAGCAAGTGTAACATTTATTGATGAGGGCTGGGAGTGTAACTCAGTGACAAAGAACTGGCCTGGTATGTGCCAGAACCTGAGTTTGATCAGTCCAAACAAAAAGGAAGGGAAGGTCTGTAAGAGAGCCTAACCAAACCTAGAAACGTTTCCTGCCCAGAGGATGGGAAGGACTTTGAGAGGCAGGAGCTGCGTGGTTGCTGTCACGTCACTGTGGTTTAAAAGTAAGAGCTGGAAACACTACTAAGCTCTGTATTTGAGAATGTGTACACAGATGTTTGGGAATGGAAAAGCAAAACTGTGAAAGTACATCCTGGCTTAGAAACCTCTTTGTTTATTTATTGAGGCAGAGTCTAACTATGTATCCTTGAGTGGCCTGGGACTCTATGTAAACCAGCTGCTGCTTACCTCCAGGTGCTGGGATTACATGCATGTACCACCATACCTGGCCAGAAATTGAGCTTTGAATCTTCATTTGCTAAGAAATTGGAACATTGTTGTTAAGATTGGTGTATTAATGATCTTGGTAGCACAGAATAAGTGCATAACTGACTTCCTTGAACATGTTTGAAGTCACTCTGATATTTTCTAGAGTGACTGGCATCTTTCTCTCTGTGTAGAGAAAAAGGCACCATAGTGTACTAGCATTTTATAGTAGCGTGTACTATGGACTAAGAAAGCTATTTAACTACGTGAGCTGGTGTTTCTAATATCGAATGTGACTGTGAGCAAGTTTTCAGACTTGATTATTTTATTCATTTTTAAAATGAAAACCAATTATTTTAGATAATTTCTAAAGCATGATCCACTTCTAAAATGCTCCCCAGTTATTTCCCACTCCCCAGAAGTTAGCAGTTCCGGTAGGTATAGCTCATTGTGGTTTTAATTGTTATTTCTCTTGTGTCTGCGATGTCAGACATCTTTTCTTTATTGGTTCATTGGTTCATTTGTCTTTATTATTGGTGAAATACCTTTTGCCAATTTTTAAATTGATTTTGTCTTCTTTCTACATTATGAAAATTCTCTACATATAAATTACGTAATATATTTTCTGGATATGAGCCCAGTATATAAATAAATATATATACGTGTGTGTGTGTGTGTGTGTGTGTGTGTGTGTGTGTATGTGTGTGTGTGTGTTTATGTATACACATATAAATATACATATTTATTTATTTTTCACTTTTAACATGAAGAGGTCAAATTAGATGTTGTTCTAAAGTATGAACCACCTCTAACATGCTGTCTTTGTATTTCACATTAGGACTTTTTTGCTAGTAAGTGCTTACAGAAGTGAGGCAGATGGCTAATAAAGAAATCTCTGTATTTGTTCCTGTAAGGTGATTCATTTGTGTAGCAAAGAAGTATATTGTTCAATTTTGTCTCTGAAATTCAAGTAAAATGCTTACGATAATATCTCCAGTGATTTATGTATGTGTATTTAGTGGTGAACATACGTTTTTTATTCTTAAAATTTTTATCCTTATAATGTGGCATTGTTCATGTTTGGAGTATATTTAGAAATGGGTAGGAATTGCCAAGTTTTGTAAACAGCATTTTTGTTTTCAAGAATAGTTTTTGGAGCTGGAGAGATGTCTCATTGATTAAGAGCACTGGCTGCTCTTGAGAGGACCTGGATTCTAGTCCAAGCACCCACATAGTAGCTTACTGTTCCAGAGGATCCAATGCTTCTGGCCTCTGAAAACACTTCACGGACATGGTATATACATACACGCAGGCAAACACCCATACACATAAAATAAAAATGACATTTTTAAGGAGCTAGAAAGTTGGCTCAGTTGTCAAGAGCACATATTACTCTTGCAGAAGAACTGGCACTTCCCAGCACTCAGATGGTGGCTCACAACCAACTTAATTGCAGTTGCAGGGGATTCCACACCCTTTTCTGACCTCCACGGGCACCAGGCACACATGTGGTGCAATACATATATGCAAGCAAAGCATGTATGCATATAAAATAAAAATAAATGTTAACCTTCCTAAATAATAGGTTTCTGAGCCAGACGGTGGTATTGCACACTTTTAATCCCAGCGGCACTCAGGAGGCAGACAGGCGGATCTCTGTGAGTTCAAGGCTAGCCTGGTCTACAAGGCAAGTTCTAGGATAGCCAGGACTGTTACACAGAGAAACCCTGTCTTGAAAAACAAAAAAAAAAACAAACCAAAACAGACTAGGTTTCCATCTGGCATGGTGGTACATGCCTTTAATCCCAGCACTTTGGAGTCAGAAGCAAGCAGATTTCTGTTAAATTCAAGTTCTACATATCAAGTTCCAGGCTTACCAGGGTCCTGTCTCAGAGAAAGAAAGGGAGGTGGTTAAGTTTTCTCTGTAAGCACAATACTTAGCCTAATGTAGGGACCAATAATAGTTGCTGAATCTGCTTGATCATATATTATTTTAGTAGTTAGTAGTTGTGGGGTGGTCATTTATCTAGTACCCTCAATAGCTTGGCTGTGAGAGTTCCAAAGAAATATACTGCAGAAAGTTCATACAGATTTAGAGAATTTGAGTGGAGGATGGAGTCATGGAAAGAAAGTTGTGTTAAGACCATGGTAACAGAACATGCCTGGTATTAATCCAAAGATACCAGGGGCGGAGGTAAAGCTAACAAGAAACCCCGGTAAAGAATGCTGTCATTCACTGTGGCCTTGACCACTCATTTTTAAAGTGGGCTTAATTGAAGTTTAATCTACTTGCAATAAAATGTACCTACTTTAACTGCAGTCCTGTGATTTCTGATAAATCAGTGATCATTATATAATCACCACCCAGAATTTCTTCATCACCAACAGAATTAATTCTTTATTATGCCTTTGTAGTCAGCCCCTAATTCCAGTCTTAAGTTTGTATCTATTGATACAGATTAATTTTGCTTTTTCTGAGAATTTTATATAAATGGAATTATATTGTTGTTTGATTTTAAAAGGCCTTCTAATAAAAGCCCGTACCCAGATATTGGGGTAAATGCTGAAAGATCAGAGAGACAAAGGAACAAGTCACAGCCATCACCTCTTACCTCACCAACTCCTCAGCCCGAAAAAACATCTAGCTGAAAGTGATGTTTCTGCCGGAAAAAGCCTTTAGTTCCTGTCTCCTCACGCCTTATTTACCTTTCTCTGCCCAGCCATCACTTCCTGGGATTAATGGCGTGTGTGTGCTTCCCAGTACTGGGATTAAAGGTGTGTGCCACCACTGCCTGGCTCTGTTTTTTCTCCTAGACTGAGTCAATCTCTTGTAGTCCAGGCTTTGAACTCACAGAGATCCAGATGGATCTCTGCCTCCTGAGTGCTAGGATTAAAGGTGTGTGCCACACTGTCTGGCCTTTATCTTTAATCTAGTGGCTTGTTCTGTTCTCTGATCTTCAGGCCAAGTTTAAATATATCACCACATTATATAGCATATATTCTTCATGAAAGTTATGTTTCAGATATAATTTATCCTGTATATTTGTGCATGCATGTGTGTGTATGTGTCTCTGTGAGTACATATGTGCTATGGTATGCATGTGGAGGTCAGAGGCCAACTTTCAGGAATTGAATCTCCCCTTCCTTGTTAAGACAAGATCTCTCTTTTTCCTGCTGTCATCCTGATTACTCCAGCCCACCTAACCAGTGGTGTCTGGATGATTTTTGTCTGCCTCCCATCTGGCCGTGGTAGTTACAGGTGTGAGTCAATGGATGCCTTGATCCCCAAGGTTGAACTTGGGCCATCAGTCTTACTAGTTAACACTTTGATTTGTTGAGCCTTCTCTCTGGCTCATAGGTGATATGTTAAAAAGATTTGACTTACCTTATTTTTAATTGTGTGTGTACGTATATGTATATGTGTGAATGCAGGTGCCTACAGGGTCCAGAAGAGGGCATCAGGTCCCCAGGAGCTGGAATTACAGGTGGTTAGGAGCTGTCTGAAATGTGCTAGGAACTGAATTCAGGTCCTCTGCAAGGTAGTATGCACTCAACCACTGTGCCAGATCTCAGTGTGATGGTATTGGAGAGTACAACCTTTGGGTAATAATTGGATTATGAGAATGGAGCCCCCATAGACAAGATTAAGGCCCCCAAAGAACTCTTGATGCTCTACCATGTGAGGGTACAATGTCAATATGGTCATCTTCAATCCTAGAAGAAAGACCTTACCAGCACCAGACAGTGCCAGCATAGTCATCTGGAACCTTTGGTTTCCAGAACTGTGAGAAATAAATTCCTGTTTATAAGCTACCTAGGAAAAGGTATTGATAGCTGCCTGAACAAAGTAGGGTTTATGGATCCAATACTAGACTGTATTCTATTGCTTTATACCCCTATGCTTATGATGGTCATCTTCTGTAGCTTTCTAGTGAGTCTGGAAGATCAGTGTTTTATTTAATTCCCTCAACTTGCTCTTTCCAAATGTTTTCATTGCCTAGGTCCTTCATATTTGTATGTGAGTCCTTTTTGAAAGATTTATTTCTTTATTATGTATACAGTGTTCTGTTTGAATGTATCCTTGCACCAGATCTCATTAGAGATGGTTGTGAGCCACTGTGTGGTTGCTAGAATGGAACTCAGGACCTCTGGAATAACAGCCTAAACCTCTTAACCCTTAACCTCTGAGCCATCTCTCTAGCCCCTGCATGTGAGACTTAAAATCAGCTTGGCAGCATATGACTCGTGGCTCCATTTACTCCAAAAACTGAGGCAGGAGAATCACTTGAATCCAAGAGGCGAAAAAGGGAGATCCTGAAACAGACAACTTAAAAAGTAATACCAAAAAAGAAAAAAAGAAATCAGCTTTCTAGTTTCTACTAAAGATGTCTTAGTCATTGTTCTATGAAGAGATACCATGACCAAGGCAACTCTTATAAGAGAAAGCATTTAATTGGGGGGCTTGCCTACAGTTTCAGAGGTTTAGCTCATTATCATCATGGCACAGGGAGCATGGAAGCTTGCAGGCAGGCATGGTGCTGGAGAAGTAGTTGAGAGCTACATCCTGATCCACCCACAGGACTTGCAGGTGACACTGGGCCTGGCTTGGCCTTTCGAAACCTCAAAGCCCACCCCAAGTGACACACTTCCTCCAACAAGACCATACCTCCTAATCCTTCTCAAATAATGCTACTCCCCGCTGACTAAGCATTCAAATATATGAGCCTGTGGGGGCCATTCTTATTTGGTACACCACAGAAGGCTATAGGGATTTTTTGGGGGGATTGTATTATATCTTTAGATCAATCTGAGGCAAAAGGTTTAGGATCTTGAGTGGGAAACACTGGCGACTATGCTTAAGCGCTTCCTTGGAAGATTTGAGTGGACTGTCTCCATGTGTACTGTAGTTGTGGTGGTTGATAGAATTGTTGAAACCTTCTAGATCTTTTATTGATTTTTTTCTCATTCTACCTTTTTTTTTTTTTTAAGAAAAGTAGGTTATATATTATAGTTATGACTGGATTTATCTATTATTTTTCTTTTATTTCTGTTCATTTTGTTTTATGTGTTTTGAAACTGCTGTAATGAGATACATACACATTTATAATGGCTATAGCTTCCTGGTGTATTTACCCTTTTTGTTCTGGGATATTTGATTGCACAGTGAAACTCCAAGACTGTTAATAAAGTTAAACCTTGAATCAAGGGGTGGAGTCCACAACTAGCTAACCAGAATTAGTCATAGAGATTTTGGAGGGCCCAGATAGAGAGGCACAGGAAGAGTAGAGAGGGGTTTGGAGAGATTTGCAGCCTTTTCAATCTGGGAAGGTGGAGAAACAGGGTCAGCTAGTTCTTCCTCTGTTGCTTTCTTGATTTTGTATCCCAATATCTGACTCCTGAGTTTTTATTAGTAATAGAACAATTTAGATAAGCACTTCACCTCCTTATTACTGTGAAATATCCTCAAGTCTAGAAGTAATTTTTATATAAGCTTTTTACCTAATGTTAATATAAGTCCTCCATTTGTCTTCATAGTTTTCTCATGGTATCTTTTCCCTTCCTGCCCATCTCTTCCCTTGTCCCCCTTCTCCTTCCCTTCAACAAATCCCTTTCTTCTTCCTTGTTTTGTGAGACTGTTCTTCACTAAATTGCTCAGACTGGTCTTGAACTCCTGGGCTTAAGTGATCTTCCTAGCTTAGTTTCTCAAATAGCTGGGACTCCAGGTATCAAAGTACTAAGATGGCCTAGTCCTTTTACATTTCAGCATATCTCTGGCTTTATGTTTAAGGTGAGTCTTTTGGGACTGGGTTGTTTCTTAGAGATACACAGCAAGCTTCATAAAAGTCTCTTGGAACAATGTTGAAATATTTTATTGGATTAGAAGGACTGTGGCTTTTGTTATTAGGGAACCTGGGGAAAAGTGCATGAGAACTATTCTATTTTTTTGTCTTTATGGGTTTAAAATTATTTTTAAGAAGTTTAATAATTTCTTGTTGCTGTATTTTTTATTTATTCTTTGTGTCATTCACGTTATGCATCTCCATCCCATTCATTTCCCTGTCCCTTCGTATCTGTCCTCTGCCCTTGCAAACCGCCCCCCCCCCAGTAATGTAAAATTAAATTTAAGAGGAAAAGAAAAAAAAAAAAAAGAAAAATTGATCTGGTCATGGAAGCTGCAGTGTGAATCATGCAATGAACTCTTTTGTCCATATATCTTTACTTGCAAGCATTCATTGCAAAGAGTCATTGATCTGGTTCGAGGCCTCTGGTTTCTGCTACACTGTTGATGCTGGGCCCTCACTGGGACTCCTCTTGATTATCCTGTTGTTGCCCTGTGTCGTGGAGATCCTGCAGCGTTGGGTCTGCAGGACTGGTGCCTTTATGTGCTCCAACAGATCACAGATAGGCTGGATGTTGGGGTGGATCAAGTCATAACCCTGGTTCTGGGCCTAGGTAGTTGCAGGGTTGGTCAGCCCACCAGCCTCCCTTGTCCCCACCACCAGGGTGAGCTCTTCAGCATTGCCCTGGTTAGTTTACTGCTTGCAGGGATGAGTAGTGGGTGGGGCCAGTTTTCCCACTTTTACATCCTCAGGGTTGGTTCTCCCACACCTACACCTTCAGGGCCAGCTCTACTTTGTTGCCCAGTCATGATATAGGGGCCACTCTCCTGCTCTTATGACCTTAGGGCCAGCTCTCCCACCTACCTCAGGCATTGATGGGTGGAGGTGAGATGGGGTGGGGGAGGGCATCTCTCCCCACTCATGCTGCAACATGACAGACGAGTAATGGGGATAGCTCTCTCATGTTCACAACTTTGGGGCTGGCTCACTCACACCTCCCCCAATGGGGTTGGCTCTATTGTGTTGCCCAGGTGAGGTGCAGGGCCTGCTCTCCTGTGTGTTTAGTTGCTGTATTTTTATAGTAGCTTCCTTGAAATTCTTGTGACACGAACATATGAGCTATTTTTTTTTTTGTACCATCTGTTGATTGTTGCTATTTAACCAAATTAAGATTTGTTTTGATTTTTGGTGAATATACTCATTTTGAGTTGTATCTTGAAAATTTGTATATTATGATACTCTGGTTCCTACTTAAATCTCTTTTATTCACAGACACTTGGGGAAGAGTGGGAATTCTGTTTGCTGATTCTCACTTTGTATGATGCAGGAGTGGCCAACAGGACTCCACTCCATAGTCTGTGTCTGCAGAGTCTAGTAGGAGAGGGAGGGGTCACCACCTCTGCTCTCATTGGTTCTGGTCCTGAGAGTTAACAAGGCTCCCTACAGTTTCATTTATTCATCTGGAATGGTAACAGTGTTTAGGACAACTGTCTTTGGTCCTTTGGTTAGAGAAACTGAGTTTTCCTCAGCTGTTTTGCTGTTCTACACTGTTGACAGTTCCAGATGATATGGTACTGTAGCACTTGGTAGAAAACATAGGTAGCCAGAAATCTCCAAGAATTCGGTACTGGCTCATTCATCACTTAGACCTAAATCAGCTTGCCCTGTTTCCTTCATCCCAAATTTTCTGGGAGGTGCCTTTGGTTTTGGTCCAGGCTTTTTGGTTGCAATTAGAAAAAAGAGGAGGCTTGTATCATTGTTTTTGGAACCGCTGTCTCTTGTTAGATATTAGTTTCTGTATATTTTAATAACAGTATTGATTAACTTGCCCTATTCATTTTGTTTTTCAGACCAATGAAGAGAAAACAATGTCTGCCAACCTAAAATATCTTTCCTTGGGAATTTTAGTGTTTCAGACTACCAGTCTGGTTCTTACGATGCGTTATTCTAGGACTTTAAAAGAGGAGGGTCCTCGTTACCTATCTTCTACAGCAGTGGTTGTCGCTGAATTTTTGAAGATAATGGCCTGCATCTTTTTAGTCTACAAAGACAGTAGTAGGTATCTAGGGTGTTTTTTTGCATTTGATTTATTTGATTAGTCTAATTTATATATATGTAAGTGTATTTGTGACTGCACATTTGATTTCTTGCATTATTTAATTTCTGTAGATATTATTTAAATTCCCTAAACATTTCAATATTAAAAAATTATTATAGCCAGGCGGTGGTGGCGCACGCCTTTAATCCCAGCACTTGGGAGGCAGAGTCAGGCGGATCTCTGTGAGTTCGAGGCCAGCCTGGGCTACCAAGTGAGTTCCAGGAGAGGCGCAAAGCTACACAGAGAAACGCTGTCTCAAAAAACCAAAAAAAAAAAAAAAAAATTATTATGACAGAGCCCAGGGGGAGGGTTCAGCTGATAAAATGCTTGCCATGCAAGTGTGAGGACCTGAGTTTGGCTCTTCCGCACCCATGTAAATAGCTGGGTGTAGCAGTGTGAGCTTGGTACTATAGCACTTGGAGGCAGAGGTGGGCGGAGCACGGGAGAAGCTTGAGGTTCAGTGAGGCCTTGTCTAAAATAGGTGAAGAGCCACTTAGGAGGACAGCCAGCACCAACTCATACACACATGCACAACTGTGTTAATACCAATTTTACTTGGCTGGTACTAAAGCCATTCTGGTGGAGTTTTTTGTTTTTGTTTTTTGTTTTGTTTTGTTTTGTTTTTTTGTTTATTTATTTGGTTTTGGGGTTTGTTTTTTTTTGTTCTGTTTTGTTAAGAAATTTTTTATTCATTCCACATACCAACCGCAGATCCCTCCCTTATCCCTTCTTCCGCTGCTCCCCCCACCAGCATTCCCCCTCAGCCCACCCCCCATCTCCTCCTCCAAAAAGGTAAGGCCTCCCATGGGGAGTCAGCAAAGCCTGGTACATTCAGTTGAGGCAGGCCCAAGCCCTTCCCCCTGCATCAAGGCTGTGCAAAGTGTCCCACCACAGACAAATGGGCTCCGAAAAGCCAGTTCATGCACCAGGACTAGATCCTATTCCTGCTGTCAGGGGCCCCTCAAACAGACCTAGCTTCACAACTGTCTCATCCATCCAGTTCAGTCCCACTGCAAGCTCCACAGCTGTCAGTCCAAAATTCATGAGTTCCCACTAGCTTGGTTTGGTTGTCTCTGTAGTTTCCCCCATCATGGTCTTAATGCTCTTGCTCATAGAATCCCTCCTCCCTCTCTTCTGCTGGACTTCTGGAGCTCAGCCTGGTGCTTGGCTATGGCTCTCTGCATCAGTTTCCATCAGTTACTAGATGAAGGCTCTATGATGACAGTTAAGGCATTCACCAATCTGATCACTGGGGTAGGCCAGCTCAGGTACCCCCTCCACTACTGCTAGTAGTCTAAGCTGGGGTCATCCCTGTGGATTCCTGAGAACTTCCCTAGCACCAGATTTCTTCCTATCCCCACGATGTCTCCCTCTATCATGGTATCTCTTTCGTTGCTCGTCCACTCTGTCCCTTTTCCAGTTTGACCATCCCATATCCCCCATTCCCCCATTCCCAACCCCTACCTTCCATTGCCCCCTCCCCACCTCCAGTTTACTCAGGAGATCTCATCTATTTCCCCTTCCCAGGGCGATCCATTCATCCCTCTTAGGGTGCTCCTTGTTACCTAGCTTCTCTGGAGCTGTGGATTGTAGTTTGGTTATCCTTTGGTTATCCTATGAGTGAGCACATACCATGTTTGTCCTTCTGAGTCTGGGTTACTCACTCAGGATGATATTTTCTGGTTCTATCCATTTGCCTACAAATTTCATGATGTCATTTTTTTTTTAACTGCTGAGTAGTACTCCATTGTTTATATATGCCATATTTTCTTTATCCATTCTTCAGTTGAAGGGCATCTAGGTTGTTTCCAGGTTCTGGCTATTACAAATAATGCTGCTATAAAAACAGTTGAGCAAGTGTCCTTATGGTATGATTGAACATCCCTTGGGTATATTCCCAAGAGTGGGATCGTTGGGTCTTGAGGTAGATCGATTCCCAATTTTCTGAGAAACTGCCATACTGATTTCCAAAGTGGCTGTACAACTTTGTACTCCTACCAACAGAGGAGGAGTGTTCCCCTTGTTCCACATCCTCTCCAACATAAGCTGTCATCAGTGTTTTTGATTTTAGCCATTCTGACAGGTATAAGATGGTATCTCAGAATCATTTTGATTTGCATTTCCCTGATGACTAATGATGTTGAACAATTCCTTAAATGTCTTTTGGCCATTTGAAATTCTTCTGTTGAGAATTCTCTATTTAGCTCTATAGCCCATTTTTTAATTGGATTGTTTGGTATTTTGCTGTCTAGTTTCTTGAGTTCTTTATATATTTTGGAGATCAGCCCTCTGTCAGATGTGGGGTTGGTGAAGATCTTTTCCTATTCTGTAGGCTGTCGTTTTGTCTTATTAACTGTGTCTTTTGCCCTACAAAAGCTTCTCAGTTTCAGGAGGTCGTATTTATTAATTGTTGCTCTCAGTGTCTGTGCTACTGGTATTATATTAAGAAGTGGTCCCCTGTACCAGTGTGTTCAAGGCTACTTCCTACTTTCTCTTCTATCAGGTTCAGTGTAGGTGGATTTATGTTGAGGTCTTTGACACACTTGGACTTGAGTTTTTGCGTGGCAATAGATATGGATCTATTTGTAATCTTCTACATGTTGACATCCAGTCATGCCAACATCATTTATTGAAGATGCTTTCTTTTTTCCATTGTACAGTTTTGGTTTCTTTGTCAAAAATCAGGTGTTCATAGGTTTTTGGATTAATGACAGGGTCATCAATTTGATTCCATTGGTTCACATGTCAGTTTTTATGCCAATACCAAGCTATTTTTATTACTATAGCTCTATAATAGAGCTTGAAGTCAGGGAAGGTGATGCCTCCAGAAGTTGCTTTATTGTAAAGAATTGTTTTAGCTATCCTGGGTATTTTGTTTTTGCATATGAAATTGATTATTGTTCTTCCAAGGTCCATGAAGAATTGTGTTGGGATTTTGATGGGATTGCATTGAATCTATAGGTTGCTTTTGGTAAGATTGCCATTTTTATTATGGTTCTACCTATCCATGAGCATGAGAGATCTTTCTGTTTTCTGATAGCTTCGATTTCTTTCTTCAAAGACTTAAAGTTCTTGTCATACAGGTCTTTCACTTGTTTAATTAGAGTTACCCCAAGGTATTTTATATTATTTGTGGCTATTGTGAAAGGTGATATTTCTCTGATTTCTTTCTCAGCCCATTTATCATTTGTATATAGGAGAGCTACTGATTTTTTTTTTTTTTTGAGTTAATCTTATATCCCACCACATTGCTGAAGGTGTTTATCAGCTGTAGGAGTTCCCTGGTAGAATTTTTGGGGTTACTTATATATACTATCATATCATCTGCAAATAGGGAAAGTTTGACTTCTTCCTTTTCATTTTGTATCTTACATACGTACACACACACACACACACACACACACACACACACAACACACACACACACACACACACACACACACACACACACACGGATGTTTTTGTCTGCATGTGTGTCTGTACATCACATATGTGCCTGGTGTCTGCAGAGGTCAGAAGATGGCATTGCATCCCCTGGAACTGGAGTGACAGCTGGTTGTGAGCCACGATGTAGGTACTGGGAATAGAATCCTGGTCCTCTGGAAGAGCAGCTAGTGCTCTTGACTGCTGAGCCATCTCTCCAGCCCCTATGTACTCAATCTTGTTATTTTCCAGAATAAAGGAGTATAAGGATAATGATATCAATATGCTACTTTGTAATATTAAACATTTGAACCATCTGTATCAAAAAGTATACTTTATACTGAAAAATATCCCAATGTAGCACATTTTCCTGTTTTTAAAGATTTAGTTTAGCCATGTGTGGTGGTTCATGCCTTTAATCCCAGCATTTGGGAGGCAGAGGCAGGTGGATCCATGAGTTTGAGGTCAGCCTGGTCTATAGAGTAAGTTTCAGGACAGCCAGGGCTTCACAGAGAAATCTTGTCTCAAATAACAACAACAACAACAAACAAACAAACAAAAAACCCAGAGAAACAAAAAAAGATTTATTTTAAAATTTTAATTTTGATGTGTGTGTGTGTGTGTGTGTGTGTGTGTGTTTGTGTTTGTCTCTGTACCTAAGTGCAGATGCTACCAAAGGTCAGAGTGTCGGCTCCACTTGAAGCTGGAGTTACAGGTGTCTTTGAGCCATCCAGTTGGGTCCTGGGAATCAAACTCCGGCTCTCTACAAGAGCAATCTTTTCTCTTCGTGCCGAGCTGTCTCTTGAGTCCTCAGTTTTCTGTTTTTCGTTTGTTCGTTTGTTTTTTTTTTTCGAGACAGGGTTTCTCTGTGTAGCTTTGCGCCTTTCCTGGAACTCACTCTGTAGTCCAGGCTGGCCTCGAACTCACAGAGATCTGCCTGGCTCTGCCTCCCGAGTGCTGGGATTAAAGGCGTGCGGCACCATCACTGGGCCATTTTTCTGTTTTTAAAGTGAGAAAACCGAGACCTCTAAAGGAGCTCCTGACTTCTTCAGAGACGCTTTGACTGATTTCCCTGTTTTGTTTCTTCTAGAGTGCAGTGTGAGAACCCTGAACCGAGTGCTGCACGATGAAATTCTGAATAAACCCATGGAAACACTTAAGCTTGCTATTCCATCAGGGATATATACTCTTCAGAATAACTTACTCTATGTGGCACTGTCAAACCTGGATGCAGCCACTTACCAGGTACCTAAGATACGTTTCTAATTGCCCTTTTAAAAAGCAAGCAAACAAAAACCCCAAACATTAATACTGCTCTTTTCTTTTTTAGGTTACATATCAGTTGAAAATACTTACAACAGCGTTATTTTCTGTGTCTATGCTTGGTAAAAAATTAGGTGTGTACCAGTGGCTCTCCCTGGTAATTCTGATGGCAGGAGTTGCTTTTGTACAGGTAATTATTCAAGATAAGTATGCCTTTCATTTCTATCACAGTTTGAAAAACCAACTTATTTCGTATAGAGAATATAGTTCCATTACTTGTTCAAGCAAGTAAATGCTGACAGATACTTTTTATGGCTCCCCATAAGCAAATACTGCATTGAGAATATGTGATTAAAAATAAATAAATGTGAATGAATTTTTCATAGTAAAGAACTGAACAGTTGGTCTGTGGCATAGTTTACTGGCAAGCTTACTTGCTTTGGTCCTCAGTAGCACACAAACACACATATCGTTGTGTTTTTTAGCCCTGGATGACCTGGAGCTTCCTTTGCAGATGAGTCTGTCCTCAAACTCTGGTAACTCTCCTGACAAGCCCGCAGTCAGCGGCAGTGGCTGGGAGAAGCGTCTCTGTACTGCAACCTGTGGGAGAGACCGCGGGAGCCCGCTATTCTGCTTAGCTCATGGCAGCTGACGGCCAGCTCCGTCTTGCAGGTGGCTGTTGGGAGACTGCAAGACCAGGAAGCCTAGTGCGGCTCCGTTTCTGTGCATTAAGGATCCTTTTTAATCTTTATCAGGTCTATGTAGATCAATGCCTGACGGCAGGCACCAATCTGCTCTCCACCGCACCCACAAAGCAATGCTGGAGGAGTCACAGTAGCTGATTTCAAATTATGCTTTAGAGCGGTGGCAATAAAAACAGCATGGTACTGGCCAAAAACAGACTTGTAGGCTAAGGGATGAGAACAGGGGCATCAGAAATAAATGCATGCAGCTACAGCTACTTGGTTTTTGACAAAGGTGATTAGAGCATACATTGGAGAACAGAGCCTCTTCAGCAAATGGTGCTCAAAAGCTATGCGTATGCACCCACAGCACAAGACTGAGACTGTCAGCCAGCACAGAGCTCAGTTCCCAATGGACTGAAGACTTTAACCTAAACCTTGAACCCTTGGAGACTCTAAAAGGGAACAGGGACAGCACTTAAGAGATAGCTAGTGGCATGGACTTTTTGATAGATCCCGATACCAGGAAACAGTAGCAAGAACTGACAAATATGATTGCTTGAAATGTGAAGGCTGCATGACAAGGAAAACAACAGACGGAAGAAATAACCTTTGAAGGGGGAGTGGGTGTTTGCTAGTTCTTCATCTGACAGGATTAGCATCCAGTTATATAAAGAACTCAAAAAACAACCAACCAGCCAACCCAAAGTCCCAAGACTACCAATAATCAGGCAAATGAACTCACCAGATAGTTCTCAAAAGAAGAAATACAAATAGCTAATAAATGTACCTAAAATGATAAGCATCTTTTTATGTTTTGTTTTGTTTTGTTTTGAGACAGGGTTTCTCTGTGTATCTTGGCTGTTCTGGAACTGTTCTCTCAACCAGGCTGGCCTCGAACTCACAGAGATCCACCTGTCTCTGCCTGAGTGCTGGGATTAAAGGTGTGTGCACCTCCACCACCCAGCTATGTTCAGCGTCTTTAGCTGTTAGGGAAATGTAAATCAAAACTACACTGAGATTCCATTTCACCCTAATCAGAATGGCTATTATCAGGAAAATAAACAACGAATGTTGGTAGGGATGGTGGGGAAATCAATCTTTATACACCTCTGGTTGGAATATAACTGAAAGCAGCCAATTGGAAAATAGTATAGAGATTCCTCCATGGGAAGATTTTAATTTTGTGTGTGTGTGTGTGTGTGTGTGTGTGTGTGTGTGTGTGTGTGTGTGTGATGTGTGGGCCCATGCATATCACAGAGCACATGTGGAGGTCAAAGGACAACTTTATGGAGTCAGTTCTCTCCTTCCACCTTTATGTGGAGTACAGAGATTGAGCTGAGGTTGTCGGGCTTGTGTAGTGAGCACATTCTCCACCAAGCCATTTTGTTCAGTTAGTAAGAATACTATGATCCAGCTATACCATTTCAAAGTAGATGCTTGACAGAAATATTATTTTTTGCAAGATTGTTCACAGTAGTTATGGAATCAAGGTAGATGCCCATCAGTGTGTGAATGGGTAATGTAAATGTGGTATATATACACAATGGAGTTTTATTTATCCATAAAGAAGGAAATTACATCATTTATAGAAAAATGTACAGCTGAAGATCATTGTGTTAAGCAAATTAGAGTAGACTCAAACAAACAATATAATTTTGAATTTGAAAAATGTAGATTAAGGGCTGTGCCTGGTGGTGCATACCTTCAATCCCAGTAATAGGGAGACAGAGGCAAGTGGATCCCTGAGTTTGAGGCCAGCGTTGTCTACAGAGTGAGTCTAGTACACTCAGGGATACATAGAGAAACCCAGTCTTAAAAAATAGAGAGAGAGGCTGGGCGGTGGTGGCGCACGCCTTTAATCCCAGCACTCGGGAGGCAGAGCCAGGCGGATCTCTGTGAGTTCGAGGCCAGCCTGGGCTACCAAGCAAGTTCCAGGAAAGGCGCAAAGCTACACAGAGAAACCCTGTCTTGAAAAACAAAAAAAAAAACAAAACAAAAAAAAAAAAGAGAGAGAGAGAGAAATGTAGATTAAAAAAATGATATGAAAATAGACAGGGGCTAGTTTAAAGAAGAAGGGGACCAGTGGGGACACACAGATAGTGGGTTACAACAGTTAAAAGTTGTCAGTTGATACACCATGGTCAGTAATATCCAGATCATTTGGGAACCATGCCTGGTACGTGGACTTTACAGTCCTTCATTTCTGATGGACTGTATCTTCCCTGCAGTGTTGTGTTTCTCTTCCCACCAGCTTCTCTTTGAGCTGTGCTTGATGGGGCTTAACTTCTTCCATTTGTATGTGCGTTTACTGGGCCAGCATCGTGGTGTGCTTGTGGAGGTCAGGGGACAACTTGTTCTCTCTAGCCACCGTGTGGTTGTCAGTCGTGGCAGCAAACGTCCCTACCCCCTGAACCATGTCACTGCCCTCCTCAGTGTTGTTTTTCTTTTTACTCAGTGGCCTTCAGATTCTCAAGCGCTGGATTCTAAGGAACTTTCAACTGGCTCGCAGTTTGTAGGCCTCATGGCGGTTCTAACAGCGTGTTTTTCAAGTGGCTTTGCTGGAGTTTATTTTGAGAAAATCTTAAAAGAAACAAAACAATCAGTATGGATAAGAAACATTCAACTTGGTAAGTTTTAAAGGCTTTCTAATACGTATTTTTTTCCGTTTACTTTACATATCGACCACAGTTTCCCCTCCCTCCTCTCCTCCTGTGCTCTATTTATCCCCCCATCCACTCTTCATCTCAGTTCAGAAAGGGGCAGGCCTCCCATGGGCATCAACAAAGTATGGCACACCAAGTTGAGGCAGGACCAAGCTCCTCCCCTGCATCAAGACTGGGTAAGGCAACCCAGCACGGGAAATAGGTTCCCAAAAGCCAGTTCAAATGCCAGGGACAGGTCCTGATGCCACTGCTGGGAGCCTGACGAACAAACCAAGCTACACAGCTGTCACACACATGCCAGTCCCATGTAGGTTCCCTAGCTGTTGATCCAGAGTTTGTGAGCTCCCAGGAGCTTACGTCAGCTGTTTTTGTGTTTTCCCCTGTCATGACCTTGACCACCCTGGCTCTACAATCCCTCTCCCTTACTTCAACAGGACTCCCAGAGCTTGGCCCAGTGCTTGGCTGTGGGTCTCTGTATCTGCTTCTATCAATTACTGGATGAAGGCTCTGTGATGAAAATTAGGGTAGTCACCAATCTGATTACAGGAGAAGGCCAGTTCAGGCACCCTCTCCACTGTTGCTAGGAGTCTCAGCTGAGGTCATCCTTGAGGATGCCTGGAGTTTCCCTGGCACCAGGTTCCCCCTAACCCCATAATGGCCCCTCTATCAAGATGTCTCTCTCATTACTCTCCCCCTCTGCCCCACTCCCATCCTGCCCAACTCAATCCCTCATGTTCCAGCACCCTCCCCAGCCCTGTTTGCCCAGGAGATCTCTTCTGTTTCCTATTCCCAGGGAAATCCATGCCTCCTTCTTTAGGCCCTCCTTGTTCCTAGCCTCTCTGGGAACTGTGGATTGTAACCTGATTATCCTTTACTTTACACCTAATATCCATTTATAAGTGAGTATGTACTGTGTTTGTCTTTCTGGGTCTGGGTTAACTCATTCAGGATGATTTTTTTTCTAGTTCCATCCATTTGCCTACAAATTTTCTTATGTCATTGTTTTTTCACAGTGAGTAATACTCCATTGTGTAAATGTGCCATATTTTTCTTATACATTCTTTGGTTAAGGGGCATCTAGGTTGTTTCCAGGTTCTGGCTATTACGAATAATGCTGCTATGAGCATAATTGAGCAGATGTCCTTGTGGTATGCTTGAGCATCATTTGGGCATATGCCCAAGTTTGGTATAGCTGAGTCTTGAGGTAGATTGATTCCCAATTTTCTGAGAAAGCGTCACACTGATTTTCCAAGTGGCTGTACAAGTTTGCACTCCCACCAACAGAGGAGGAGTGTTCCCCTTGCTCCACATCCTCTCCAACATAAGCTGTCATCAATGTTTTTGATCTTAGCCATTCTGACAGGTGTAAGATGGTATCTCAGAGTCATTTTGATTTGCATTTTCCTGATGACTAAGGATGTTGAACAATTCCTTAAATTTCTTTCGGCCATTTGAGATTCTTCTGTTGAGAATTCTGTTTAGATTAGTACCCCTTTTTAAAATTGAATTATTTGGTATTTTGATGTCTAGCTTTTTTTTTGTTTCAATTATAAATTACATGGCCATGGCCTATGGCTCAATTTTCTTGGTAGCTAGCTCTTATAACTAAACTTAGCCCATTTCTATTAATCTGTATGTCGCCACATGTTCTGTGGATTTACCTGTGTGCCATTATATGCTGCTCCCTGGACGGTGGGATAGTGTCTCTCTGCTTCTTCTTTCTCTTCCTCCTATCTCTCTTAGATGTTCCCTCCTGGCTCCATCCTGCCCTGCCATGCAGCTTTATTTATCAACCAATCAGATCAACACATATTCACAGTGTACAGAAAGACATCCCACAGCAAAGAATTTTTGTCATTTCAACCATTTTAAAGTATATACTTCAGTCGCATTAAAAACATTTATCTCTGTGCAATTGTCACCACTATACATCTCTAGAAGGATATATTTTTAATCGATTATCTCATTTTTCTTTTTTTTCTTCTATCTATATCTTTTTATTTATTTATTTTTGTTTTGTTTTCACTTTTTTAAATTTTATTTTTCTATTATCAGCTTGATACAGTATAAATTCTTATCCTAATTGTGAAATGTTTCATTGAGGCTTGCCCAGTAATTGAGTAAAACCAAAACTTATTATAAGCCACAGTCATCCTAGGGTCCCCCTGCTATATAGCCTCCCTGGTTCTGTGGGTTGCAGTCTGATTGTTCTTTACTTTATATCTAGAATCCACTTATGGGTGATTACATACCATGTTTGTCCTTCTGGGTTTGGGTTACCTCACTCAGGAGATGTCTAGCTTTTTGAGTTCTTTATATATTTTGGAGATCAGATCAACTGTCAGATGTGGGGTTGGTGAAGATCTTTTCCCATTCTGTAGGCTGTCATTTTGTCTTCTTTACTATGTCCTTTGCCTTACGGTTTCAGGAGGTCACATTTATTAATTGTTGCTCTCAGTGTCTGTGCTACTGGTGTTATTCTAATACGTATTTCTAAATAACTACACCAGTCATGTCTGGTGCTGCTATCCTAACCGGAGTTACAGTATTTAGCTGACTAGCCCACACCTCTAACCCCAGCACTCAGGAGGCTGAGGCAGTGTCAGCATGAGTTTGAAACCAACCAGCCCACATAAGGAGACCTATCTTAAAAAGAAACTGAACAAGGACTTATGTTCTACATTTGTATATTTCCCTAAGTCTTGAAGTGCCTAGGCCTTGAATGCAAATGTGCTGTTGATACAAGGACCTGGTAATGATCTTGCCCTTAGAAAGTTATATTTGAAATGAATGCCTTGCCTCATGATATGGAAAAGTTAAGTTGATGATCTGAGAGTGTAGCTTGCTCCTGTCCTCAATTATGGAGTCTTAGTGTGTTTGTCCTTATTGCCTCTTCCTTTGTGAAGATGCTACAAATAACTTACTCATTTTACTCCTAAAATGGAAGGAGTTGGAAATGAAGCAATTTTCATCTCTTTTAAAGTCATAACATGATGTTTTATTTCAGTGTAATGTTTTGGCCTTTTCCTGTACCCTTTTCCTGATTGATGGTAAACAGCTTAGAAAGGGAAAAAAGCAACCAGCCAACCAAACAAAAAACCTCCTTTATGATAGGATTCCCTTTGAACAAATACTTAAATTATTTATGATACTGTTATTAAGTTCTTGAGTAAGGATTTGGACATTAATTATTATCCTGGCTTATATCTTGGATAATGCTACATGTAAAATTGTGTATGTAAGTGTGGCTTATTTGTAAATCAGAATGTTCTATTGTATTTCTTTTTCCTTGGGACTTTGGCATTTTTCCCCAAACACCCAAAGATGTTTTTCCCCCACAGTTGACATCAACTTAAGAGATATACCATGTCTCTCTTGATCATCAGACATATGGACCTCTCTAGGTCCTACACAGTAAGTTGTACTTTTTAATGGCCTAGTATTTCATGTCAACACTTCCAAGTTTGATTAAAGTCCACAAGTCCAACTGTTTTCAAGTAAATACAGTAACAAAAACCCAAAACTTGATTTTGTCATATTTTCTACAAAATTTGTAGAAAGCTATGTTTCTTATGAGAACATATTGAAATATTGTTGTAAATATGAGAAATATTGAATGTAAATATTTGTAAAGCAAAATTTAATTGTTCTTCTTGTCAAGAAGACACATTCACAGGTTTGAAAATATCAAGCAGTTTGATTTGCCATTTCCTAAAGAGTACATCTATAGCAGAGTGCTTAAAAACCTTGGTTCTCAGGGTATACTGCTCAAATCTTAAGTTCATCAATTATCATCCATGTGACCACCGAAATGTTACTCAACTTTTTGTGCTTCGCTTTCCTCATCAATAAAATGTAGTTCTTAGTTTTTGTACCTACCTCATATGTTTCTGTGAGGGGTAAATCGGAGAATTCATGTATTTAGAATGAAGTACCTTATGTACGTAGTAAGCTATTCATATATATCTGCAAAAAGAAAAGAGGAAATAGTCACGGTCTCTGTGGGTTGCCTAAAAGTTTGTTGAATTATGTGATAAAAGTGGAAGACAAGTCAGAATTTATAGTTCTAGGATATTTTTTGATATCTTACTCTTTGATAGTACAATACTCAATGAAAAAAAATGGTAAGCTAACCGGGCGATGGTGGCGCACGCCTTTAATCCCAGTACTCAGGAGGCAGAGGCAGGTGGATCTCTGTGAGTTTGAGGCCAGCCTGGTCTACAGAGCGAGATCCAGGAAAGGAGCAAAGCTACACAGAGAAACCCTGTCTCGAAAAACCAAAAACAAAACAAAACAAACAAAAAAAAAAAAACCAAACAGAAAGAAAAGAAAAAATGGTAAGCTAAAGTGAGTTTAGAAAGAATCTTTATAAGTTATAAACAATTTAGGATCATAAAATAAAAATTTGAAACTGTAATATTTCAATAATAAAAGACTACAAGTGTCAGCCAGTGAGAAGAAAACAAAAATCTTCGTATCTGTGCCTGCTAAGAGAAAATATTGCTAGAACCTTGGATCTCAATTTGGTAATGCCTACAAGATACACACACACACACACACACACACACACACACACACGCACGCACGCACGCACGCACGCTTTGAAACAATATATGCTTTGAAACAATAATTCCATGTTTGAGTAAGAATTTACCCTATAGAAAAAAAACATAGATGCCACTGCTATTACCTTTAGCATTGGTTGCAGATGTAAAAACCAAACAAATGCAGAAAATAAGACTGATTGAATGAATTATTGTTTTGATTAGATAGTATAATTAAGGTTGTGCTTCAGAAGATAGAAAATGTGAAATAAAAGAAGATCCAGAGCCACACTTCCCGAACTCAACTATTGAGTCTATTCCATATGTGAACTTGGGGAAGTTCCTTAATCAATAAAAATGAGCTTGCAAGTATCTACTTTAGAGGCTTGTGGTATGTTAGTGTCCATAAAGCATTTGGAACACCAAGTGTTACATACATATGTGATAATATCGTTTAGACAGTGGACTGTCCGACCACTGTTAGAATGTAGTAGGTCTGTTTATATATATGGACATAATACATGTCCTAGTGTGTGTTAGATAGCTTTCTGTCACTAACCAACACCCAAGAGAGGTCAGTGTATAAAGAGATCAAGTTTGCTTTGTCTTAAAATTTGGGGCTTCTAGCTGATGGTCCATTGACTTTGGGTCTGTGGCAAGGCAGGACAGTATATCAGGATGTGCAAAGCAGAGGAAACTATATATTTCATAATTGGCCAAGAAACAAAGATAGAGGGGACGAGACTAGGGATCCACAGTCCTGATCATGGGCATGCTCCAATGACCTAAGACCTTACACTTAGTAGTGCCTAAGAGAGAGAACAGTTCTTTAACACTTGGGGGTTTTAGAGGGCATTTGAGCTCTAACAAGTACTAAATATATGTTTTAGTAATTGCCAAATTTTAATTTTGTAAATTAAATATTAAAATATATGCCTTCGGGCATATTTTTAAAGTCACATGCCATGGTTAATTTTATACTCACAATGAGACACATTAAAAGGTTAGGGCTTGTACAAATGCACTTTTCATGTTCTTCACACTCTACCTAGCTGTGGTTTTGTTTAAAAACTATCCCCTGTACCCTCTTCTAAAGCTGTACCATAAGATTTGTGGTCCTTGTAGGTTCCTATAGGCCAACAGCACTCCAGGAAATCTTAGCTCAGGGTCTGGAATGGAATTTAGCAGTGAATTTCACTGAGCCAATTTTCTTTATCAGTGAGACTTCATTAGTAAATACAGAATCTGATGCTGGGTTTGACCAGTTTTTAGCTGGAAGTTTTAGTTAACAAGTATTGTATTTTAAAAATACCTTTTAAAAAAGTTTATTACTTGAAAAATAGTTCCAAATAACATCACACATGGAAAGTAATCAGGCCAAAGACTATACAACTCAGTGAACTTATGTACAGTTAGAGTAGAGTAGGCATTTGGAACAGAAGCTGTGGTGCTTTGCATTGGATTTTACACTTTTACTATCAAATATATGTATTTCTTTTTTTTTTATTTTCCTTGACAGAGTTTCTCTGTGTAGCTTTGCGCCTTTCCTGGAACTCACTTGGTAGTCCAGGCTGGCCTTGAACTCACAGAGATCCGCCTGGCTCTGCCTCCCGAGTGCTGGGATTAAAGGCGTGCGCCACCACCGCCGGCTCAAATATATGTATTTCTTAATCTATATAATTTACTTTTATTTTGTGTTCATTGGTGTTTTGCCTACATGTATATCTGTGTGAGGATGTCAAAAGCCCTGGAACTGTAGTTACAGACAGTTGTGAACTGCCCTGTGGGTGCTGAGAATTAGATCCAGGTCTTCTGGAAGAGCAGATAGTGCTCTCAATCACTGAGCCATCTCTCCAGCCCCTCAAGTATATTTTTATGTATGTATCCACTACCAAAACAAAACAAACAAACAAAAATCCATGACTAAGTTAGAAGTAGAAAAATATTTAGCTTTATGTCCTCTTTCATAACTTGTTTTCATTGCCTGTATTCATTCAAACTTGTGAATACAAAAGAAATTCTGAGTCTTATATATGAGCTTTCATATATGTAATTATGAATGTAACTCATAAAATGTGGTCATAGCAATAGGAAAATTCAAGATACAATGGAATGCTAAAGGCAGGCATGTTATAAATATTTGAATGAATCAGCAGTCTAATCCTGTAATATAAATATTATTGTACTGTTTGAAGGTTGTTAAATTATTTTTTAAAATAGTCTTATGCCTATCTGCTTATATATTTGTTTTGTAGGCATCATATAGTAATATGCATACTTTTGTTGCTTATATATAAATCAAGTGAATTTTTTTTTCTTTTGGTTTTCTGAGACAGGGTTTCTCTATGTAGCCCTGGCTGTCCTGGAACTAGCTCTATAAACCAGGCTGGCCTCGAAGTCACAAAGATCTGCCTGCCTCTGCCTCCTGAGTTTTGGAATTAAAGGCATGTGTCACCACCACCCGGCTGAGTGAAATATTTTTTAAGTATTCAGATTTCGTGTGGCGCACGCCTTTAATCCCAGCACTCGGGAGGCAGAGCCAGGCGGATCTCTGTGAGTTCGAGGCTAGCCTGGGCTACCAAGTGAGTTCCAGGAAAGGCGCAAAGCTACACAGAGAAACCCTGTCTCGAAAAACCAAAAAAAAAAAAAAAAAAAAAAAAAGGAAATTTAAGTTGTGCAGGGTGGTGCAGGCCTGTAGCCCCAGTACTTGGGAGTCTGAGGCAAGAGGACCAGGAGTTCCAACCCAGCTTGTGCTACATGCTGAGTTAGTCTCAGTGTAAACCAGGACCCTGCCAATTGGAGCAGGCGGAGGAGACAGGATTGTCAACAGAAAAATATTTCTCCAGAAAAACTGCCATCTGACCCATGTTTTACTTTCTCTTAGGTTTCTTTGGGAGTATATTTGGATTAATGGGTGTATACGTTTATGATGGAGAATTGGTATCAAAGAATGGATTTTTTCAGGGATATAGTCAACTGACATGGATAGTTGTGATTCTGCAGGTAAAGCATTTAAGTCTTCTATTAATGCTACTGAGTATTGCTTCTGTACAGAGAATTAAAGTACTGGGTACTGGTGTGCTGGTGTTTAAGGGGCAGGGTCCTTCCTGTTCTCATCATATTTACTTTGTTCAGGGAAGTTAAAATACAACTGTTCTTAATGCCCTAATGAAAACTGATTTTGGAAAAGGGTCATGAATAAAAACTCCATTGTATTTAAGTTCAGTGCCATGAAAATATAAGTGTTTTATTATTGTTGTTGATGTTACTTTCAGGTTTATTTACTTTTATGTGTATCATTGTTTTGTCTGCATGTATGTATGTTAACCAGTTATGTGCGTGGTGCCCATTTTAGTTAGAAGAAGGGTCAGGTCCCCTGGAACTGGAGTTACAGATGGTTGTGTACCACCAAAGTGAGTGAGTGTTGGTAACCAACCCAGGTCCTCTGGAAGAGTAGCCAGTGCTCTTAGTCACTGAATCATCTTTCAAGCTCCATGAAAATGTTTAAGAGTTAAATAGTGGTGTACACCTTTTAATCCCACCGCTCAGATGGTGGAGGCAGGTGAATCTCTTGAGTTCAAGGTCAGCCTGGTCTACATGGCAAACTCCAGGAAGGCCAGGTTTACATAGAAAACCTGTCTCAAAAAAAAAAAAAGTCACAACTAAGAGTAACTATAACTTTCAAATTTTCTGCTGCAATTATCATTGCATAGAAAAGCTGTGGTCAGCCCTTTAAAGATGGAAGGAGCCACTTGAGATAATTATGCAAGTTTATAAGTTTCATTTCATATTTACATGTTAGAACGTTTCTGTCAAATTTCTTCAGTGTGAATATGGCTTGAATTGTTTAAGAGTTGAATAATTTCATCTCCAGAAGTACATCTTGACATTCTGAAAATATGAAAATGAAGGAAGAAGTCATTTTCCTCAGTGCCTACTCTCCTAGAGGCATTTGAAGTAACAGGGCCTGAAAAGTAGGGAAGTGTCCAAAGATAGTGAATGGTTCTTCAGATGTAAGAAGCAGGGCGGGGGGTGCACATTGATAATCCCAGCACTCGGGAGGCAGAGGCGGGCGGATCTCTGTGAGTTCAAGGCCAGCCTGGGCTAGAATTCCAGGACAGCCAGGGCTACACAGAGAAACCCGGTCTCCAAATAAATAAATAAATAAATAAATAGGAAGGGTATTTCCATTTTTATAAAAGGAGGAAAGGACACAGAGGAGAAATTTAGAGAAAATTTAAAGTGGAAGTATAGTAAACATAGAGAACTTATATACTTATATGTGATATATTTTATCCAGTTATGAGGAAGCTGTCCTTCAAGAAAGGGCTAAAAGATAAGAGAAAAAATTTTTTAAAATATATTTAGCTTTGTGTTTTGAGACAAGGTCTCTCTACATAGCTCTGGCTGGAACTAACTATGCAGACAAGGCTAGCCTCAAAGCCACAGAGATCTGTTTGCCTCTGCCTTTCTGACCGTTGGAATTAAAGGCTTGTGCCACCATGCCTATCCAAGAGCAACAGTTAAAAAACTGTGATGTAACTGATATGAAGGATCTAACAGGGAATAAATAGATGAATAACAGTATTTCCCCAAAATATCAATTCAAACATAATTTATAGTAAGCCAAATGGGCATAACTTATGACATTTTATGAATTGGACTTCCATCATTCAAGAAAGGCAGAGTGGCTCCCTGATTTGGACAGATATGGAGGGTCTGGTAGGAGACAAACCCAGGCCAGACAGATTGAGTGTCCATTATCTGTTTGAGAACTGTTTTGGATTTTCATTAAGGGTAGGAGATTTGGGACTTTTGCATACACATAATGAGATATCTTGTGACTGTGACTCGAGTCTAAACAAACTTTTGTTTTATGTATGTTTTGTTTTATTTATTAAAATTCACATAGCCCGGAAGTAAAATTAGTGCAGTTTAGAATACACCTGCATTGTGTGACTAACTCAGGAAATGAGGCAGGTGGACTTTTCCATCTGTGCTTCATGTCAGTGCTCAAAGAAGTGTTGGGTTTGGGAGCATTTTGGGTTTTTGCAGGATTTTGGGTTTTTGTATAGTAAAGTCTGGTGAGTTGCTGAGGTTGAGCCCAGGGCCCTCATACCTACTAGGCAAGTACTTTGCTACTGAGCTACCCATCACTCTTATGGTTTGTTTTTGTTTTCGTTTTTTTAACGTATTTAATTTTATGTGTATGTGTGTGCACCGTGTACATGCAATGCCTGCGGAGGTCAGAAGAGGCATCAGAACCCTTGGAACTGGAGTTACAGGTGGTTGTGCGCTGCCTGACATGGGTGCTGGGAACTAAACTTAAGTCTTCTACAAGAGCAGCAAGCACCTTTAACAACTCAGTCACCTCTCCAGCTTTCCCCATCTCCCGTTTGTAGGTAACCACAGTCTAGAATTTGAGAATGATTTGGTCGAAGGTTCTTTATAAGCTGTGGGGATAGCTCAGTGGTTGAGAACTTACCTACCATGTGATAGGGTTTGGGATTCAATCTCCAGTACTGCAAAAATCGAAACCAAACTGTACACCCTGACAACCATAAGAGATAGATTAGAATGGAGAGAAGCCGGGCAGTGGTGGCACACACCTTTAATCCTAGTGCTCGGGAGGCAGAGGCAAGCGGATCTCTGAGTTTGAGGCCAACATGGTCTACAAAGTAAGATCCAGGACAGCCAGGACTGATTTACAGAGAAACTCTGTCTCCAAAAACAAAACAAAACAAACAAAACGAAAATAGAATGGAGAGAAAATTAAAGAAGGCAAAGTGAGAAGACTGTTGGAAAGGTTGTAAAAAAAGGTTTTTTTTGATTCAGAGTTAAACCTCGTATGCATTGTCCTTCAGCTGTCCACACAACAAGTGTTTAATTATTGAATTTGGTGAAAATAGACTTTTTGTAATCTGATCATATTTGGTTACAGCAAACTTTAGATTGCTTTGATGATTATGTTGAGGGCTAGGAAACAAAACTGGACGTCTTGTTTTTATGTTCATATGAACCATTTGCCTGGATATAATTACATAGAACAAACCTTTCCTGAGAGGTGAAATTGTTTTGAAAAGCAGTTTCATGTTCATTTAAAAATTGTTCTCTTAAAACTTCTACAGGCACTTGGAGGCCTTGTAATAGCTGCTGTCATTAAGTATGCCGATAATATTTTAAAAGGATTCGCGACCTCCTTATCCATAATATTGTCAACAATTATATCCTATTTTTGGTTGCAAGATTTTGTGCCAACCAGGTAAATATTCATTTTTATTTATTTTTTCCCATTCTTGCTTCTTCCTGAATGTCTTATTTTGTTGTTCGTATCACTATGATTCTGCGTAGGTTTGCTTATTCATTTTCCAAAAGTTTGTTAAATGGCCACCCTGTGCCTGCAATCACTCTGTTGGATTCTGGAAAAAAGAAGCATACGAATGAGACAGTTATGTTCAAGAAAGTCACAGTGACTAGAAAACCAGACACAAGATAAATTATAACATGAGGTTCAGTGGAAGTATGGGTAGTCCTTATTAAAGAGGGGGCTCAAATCATTGAAATAATCATAGTATGATAGCTTTTCTCTTTGTAATCAATGAAGAGTACATAACTGAGCAGAGGAACAAATATGCAGATAGTGTATTAATTAATCACATGTGATAAGCATTAGAGTAGCTCACTCTAGGGGAGTGAATCTTGGACAGTAGACCAAAAACATTGTCAATAAACACTTGTTGATAGAAAGGGAATTGTGGCTGAGGACTAGTGCCAACCATGACAGTGTCATGGACAAGTACAAGGAGTCAAGGGCTCACATTTGTACAATGGATGGGGCCGGGCGGTGGTGGCGCACGCCTTTAATCCCAGCGCTTGGGAGTCAGAGGCAGGCTGATCTCTGTGAGTTCGAAGTTAGCCTGGTCTCCAGAGCAAGGTCCAGAATAGCCAGGGCTACACAGAGAAACCTTGTCTCAAAAAGCCAAAAAACAAAAAACAAAAAAAAACAAAGGAATGGATGGAAGGGAAGAGTGTGGAGGATGATTGGATGGACCACACTGGCATGTCTTTAACATGAAGTCCAACAGGAGCTTTGAGGCCAGCTTACCCACACAGTGAAGTCCTGTAACAAGTAAAGCCAAGCCTCTGTTTTTATAGGCAGGGAAAAGACTGGTGATTCCTGTTCTTTTCAGTTTTTATTTTTTAGGTTGAGGGTAATGACTTCGAACCATTAATAGAGATCTTAAAGCCAAAACTAATCCATGCCTCTGGCGGTATTTAGAAAATATGTATGTAACAAGTTAAGATTGCTAGTCTGGCTTATGTCCAGTTTTTATGAAGTAGATTGTACCTCTCCATACATCGAAGCATTAGGAAAACTTGTGGTCTGATTCCTTTCCGTGAAACATCCTGTAAATATTGGTCCTGAGCTTTGGTTATTATTGCTTTGGATTTTGGACTGAGTTCACCTAGGTTTAGCATAAAAGAATGAACTTTTCCTTCTCCGTTTTGCATGTTTTAAAGCTTCAGGCATTTTACTGCTGAACGAGTCCCACAGAGAGTGCACGTTTAGATGAGGTAGAGCCCTGAAGATGGTGCGGTAGGCGAGGGTGCCAGCTCAGCCAGTGTCTCACTGCGTCCTACCTCCTGCTTACAACCCTCTCCCCAAAGGCACGAAGTGCTTAGCCAAGCTCCTGGAGCATAGAACGTACTCAGCGTTTACCTCTATGTTATGGAAATGTTTCTTTCCCAGATTGCAATTGTTTTTATATTACATATATAGAAAGAACGTAATTTGCTTTTAACCTGACTTTTCTTTCTCTTTCTCTCCATCCTATTTAGTGTCTTTTTCCTTGGAGCCGTCCTTGTGATAGCAGCTACTTTCTTGTATGGTTATGACCCCAAACCTGCAGGAAATCCCACTAAAGCATAGTCACGTGCTATCTTTAACTGGTTTTTCACGATGGTGCCCTAGGAGGAATCTCAACAAAATTAATCTTGCACAGAGGACTTCTGCAGATTCTGTGAAGATATCATCATGCTAAATCTGATCATACTGTTGAAATGGTTTGAAAATGTGTACACGTCAGGATGAAACATGTATATCATGTGGAAACCCAAACTTGGAAGTGTGTCCAGGGCGTAGCATTAGAGGAATACGGGAGGAGGTCTGAAGTCCGAGCTCATAATGACCTCACCCTTTTGGTTGCTGCAGAACTGTCCAGTGCAGCCTTTGCAAGAGCACACAAATGCAAATACCAATGTTTGCAAGGTAGACCTACTTCCTCTTATCACATGTTCTCAGTCTTACTCTTTCTGCACAGATATATCAAATTACATGAACTATTCAAAGTTGGAAAAGTATAATTGCCTATAAAGCTGTGAACAAGCAAATATAATTTAAAACCATTTTCATGTATCTGGGATTTTTATATTCATACAGAAGATTGCTAAGCAAAGGATTGCTAAATGTTACTTGTTCAATTACATAAAACTTGATGAAGTAGTAGTCTGAGTTTGATTCATATTTAACGTTAGTGTAGAGAGATATATTTCTCTGTATATCTTTAGACCATTTACTGCTTTGAGTCAGCTGAATGCAGTTTGCTTCATCACATGCTAGAGGAGCCGGGGACTTTGACACTGAGGACGTTTTACCATCATTTTCCAGCTGTATTTATTTTCCATATAGAAGAGAAATTCTTATTATTACCTTAAATTGAATTTGTGTGTGTTGCCATTAAAACTTTTTAATGATTTAAAGGGATTAAGTACTTATTTAATAATTGAAAATAAAAGAGTGATTACTGTCCACTCTCCATGTGGAGACATCTGAACTATGAAACATATACTGTATATAGTTTTGAAATGGAGAATTTTCCTCTTATTCTGCAGTAGGAATTTCTGTTGACAGAAGCAACAATCGAAAAAATAGTATTAGTCATATCAGTGGGCCAAGAACAAGCTGACTTCCTTATAGACATCCCCTACTGTCATATTATTGCTTTTTTTTTTTTTAAGGCAGGGCTTCCTTACGTAGACCAGGCTAGCCTCCAGCTTACAGGCATCTACCAGCCTCTGCCTCCTGAGTGCTGGGATTAAGGGTATAGGCCACCCTGCCCAGCTCACTACATTATTTTAAGTGGTACTCTAATTTAAATTCAAAGGCTGTTTAGAAGTTTTTAGGTCTTAAAAGCTCATTATCCCTAGGAATACTCTGATCATGTGTCTGGAAGAGGTGGTGGCATTCTGATTTCCCTTTCTATGTCCCCATGAGTGCTGCTGGAAGGAGCCACCATTTGCTTTAAAATAGCAATTTTTGTCTCTTTTTAACACTGGAGTTGAGGATATAAATTACGAGTTATTTAATAAGCTGATTCAAAAGAGAGAATATATTAGAAATAGTAAAACAAAGTGAGAGGCAAAAATACATTCTATATTTGGAATATAATTTATTTAATTATTGACTATATGCAGAATTACCTATTGAATATAAGATGTATTTTACTTTATTTTTTCATTTATCTTGTATATATTTTAAAAGTTTGTTTTAATACAAACCTATAAGAAGATGACTATTTTTTATGTAGTTTTAATAGATTTTGTTAATGGAGTTTTGTTCAATAGTACTCAAAAGAACTGTTGTTAAGACCTGTAAGGTACCCTTGGCTAACTTGGACCGGCTGTTTGATCTTGTTAATGCACATGTACTCTTAACAGTGTACACGCCTAACCAATTCCATTCAGAGTTTCAAAGTACTGAAAATTAAAGAGTGTTTAAAATCATTGCACCAGCGATGACAGAGTGATACCAGGTTTTCTGAATGCCAGGTTTGTGGTTTTTCAGTGATTGAATAACTTACAGAGATTGAATAACTCCATTTGACCAAGTGTATGGCCACCACAGCATTCAAGCTATGTCCTAGGACCTATGACTAAATGCAACCTAGATCTTGGAGATGTTCAAAATTTATGAATACAGATTCATGTTCAGCTCACATTGAAGCATTGGGTGGGTAACTGTGCTAATACAGTGTGAATTCACAGTTAATGGTTACTTAAATCTAGTCTGTCCCTGACTTAACCCTACAGAAATTTGTATTAGGTGTCATTTATACTTTTTTTTCTAGTCAGTTAAAAATGTTATTGGGCTGAATGTATAGTTTAAAATTTATAAGGAAATAATCACATTTGGGGGAAAATGGGCTTGTAGTCTACGTTGTGTCGTATATATTGATACTGAAACTTTGTGTTACATGGTTTGTTTTGATAATGTTCAAAACTGTGGCTGTGTCATGCTTTTCAAGTAACTTTTGGATTATTTAAATTTTGTGCTTTTAGAGTGTATTTGTTGTTTCTCTTTTCACTGATATGGACTGTGTGAATTCATAGAGGAAGAGTGCCAGCTGAGAGCCGCAGTAAAGTTAGGCACAGCACTAAAGTTGGCAGAAAGCTGGATGCAACAGCAGGCCCTCAGTGCAGCATAGCAGCTCTTTCCTGAATGGTTTCCAAGTTGTAAGTTACTTTTATAATGGAATATATAGTTTTAAAATGCAGAATTCAGTGTTTACATCAGTTTCTATGAAATGCCACAGAATTTCCTGTAAAGAAAAGGCAGTTTGATATTTAAGCCAGAGTCTATTAAGAAATTCCAAGAGGAAATTGACATTCTGCTCTGAACACTTAAGTAGAATGCTGACTATTCTTACAAATCAAGCTAGTAGACTTTAATTGTCATTTATACAATCATTTAGGTGTTTTGTTTTCGTTTCTTTTTGAGGCAGGGTCTTACTCTGTGGCCCTGGCTGGCCTGGAACTTGCTATGCAGAGCAGGCTGGCCTTGAATTGACAAAAATCTGCCTGCCTCTGCCTTCCAAGTCCTGAGATTGAAGGTGTGTGCTATCACTCCCATTTGAGTTTTGTTTTGTTTGTAAAGAAAGGCTTTGGCATCATTCATTCTATTTAAACATTCATTGTAAAAAGATTTGATTTGTATAGATGTATCTTTACATGGAATTTAGAAAAAGTATTTATGTTATATTGAATCTCCAAGATATTTAAAGTAGTTATAGGGCCAAAGAAAATGCACCTTTACCACTATCTGGTCCTATGTGCCTTGCTTTACCAAATAAATACCTGACTTTTATGGAGAATATTTCTGTAATTTACAACTTTAAACACATACTTGAAATTGGGAATTTTTTTTTTTAAAGAATAACTAACTACAATTCTAGCTTTTGGTTGTTTTGACATTTGCTCTTTAAATCCATCATCTAGCAAACTGATACTAAGTATCCTATCAAAGTATCTACAACTAGCACTTGTTTAAGTAACTTGTGACATCTGCACCATGATTCAGGTTGGAGACTTTAACAACTGTATATAAATGTCTGTTTGTTGTTTCTTTTCTTGTAAGACATAATTTGTTGTGATTTAAAACAAAATTTTAAAAATGATTTTGACCCTAAATTGATCTATGTCTGTACTTCAATTTATATAAAGTGATTCTTTGGGGTTTGGGAATGTGATTTGTATGTTTAAATTTTTATGAATATAATTCAAAGGAATGTATAAACTGGTCTTTTATTAAGTGGTTTTTTTATATGATAAATTCCTCATGGCAGTTTTTTGGTATCCATTATTACCTATATTTAATAGATAAGGGAAATAGATTATTTTCATAAATAACTATATATATTTTTTCCTATATTTCTACTTTCCCTTTTAACCTGTGTCTGATTTAATCTGTGGATTAATTTCCTATTTTTATATTTCAGGAATGAATTGCTCATTTTTATCTCTCGGTAATTTTGTATCACATGTAATTTTGCTTCCTTTTCTTTGTTTTAGCCAGAGTGGTTAGAATTTCTCTGCCTATATAGTGATCACAGCCCAAAAGGATTTTGTTTGGAATAAAATGCTTCTTTGCTGCTGGCCAGGTTCAGTAGTTACTCAGGACCTTTCCTTCACTGCCTGAGTGTAATTGCTTCTGTTGTGACATGCACCCACATTTATCCTCACTTCTACCCTGGTGTAGCCACACATGGAATACTCGAAGAGCCCAGAAAGGATAACATCTCAGTAGTTTACAAACAAAGATATTTTTACTAAGTCCTCATGAAAAACACTAACTGAAACTCCAGTGTTATTTTCTGTGTTAGAGTGTTTCTTTTGAGACTGGAGAAATAGCTCAATGGTTAAGAGCACTTACTGCTGTCCCAGAGGACCTACATTTCGTTCCCAGCACTCACATAAGGAGGCCCTCAGCCATCTATAACTCCAGCTCTAGGGGATCTGAGACTTCTGTTCTCCACCAGCTGTTGTACTCGTGTGTACACACACACACACACACACACACACACACACACACACACACAATTTAAAATCATGAAAGCTAGGCATGGTGACACATGCCTTTATTCCCAGGACTTGGGAGGCAGAAACAGATGGATCTCTTTGAGTTTGAGGCCAGCCTGGTCTACATAGTGAGATCCTGTCTCAAATGAATAAGTAAAGAAAAAAAGGAAGAAATAAAAAGTTTGCCAGGCATGGTGGCATGCAGAAGCAGGCAGTTCTCTTGGGTTTGAGACATGCTGGTCCACATAAGGAGTTATAGCACAGCCAGGGCTATGTACTGAGACTGTCCAAAAAACAGTCTTGAAAAAGGAATGCCTCTTTTGCTGGAAGCACATCCCAAGCTGGATGTGTTGGTGCAGCCCTGTAATCCAAGCACTCAGGAGGCTGAGGCAGTAGGGTTACTTGAGGTCTATGGGCTCCAAGAGAGTCTGAAGGTCAGTCAGCCTGCGTCTCGCAGTGGACCCGCCTCATCCCCCTCCCTGCTTCTTTCTCTTCCTTTTCCTTTCTCTCTTTTCTCCTCCTCCCTCCCTCCTTTCCTTTCTACTTTCTTTTGACTTATATCTTTCAGAATTTCATTTCCCATTTATTTATGTTATTGGTCTCCATTTTCCTTGTCAGTTAAATTTGATCTTGTATGAAATATTTTGGCTACATGTGACATTTGTTACTTCAGTAGCTTTAGTCATGTTGTGATGGACTGTGCTAGTGTGGATGTGAAAATTTCATGGGCTGTATTTGTCAACTCACAGAGATAGTATTGTTAAAGATTGATTTTAGTATTGAGACAGTATGTCATGTCTAGCTTGGGTTGTCTTAAAGCTATGTAGTAGCAAAGGCTGACTTTAAACGTTTCCTGCTGCCATAGCCTCCTGGGCGCCAGACTTTCTCCATCACACCTGGCAGAACATTTAAAATAATTTTTGGGTTTTTTTGTTTGTTTGTTTTTTTCAAGACAGGGTTTCTCTGTTGTAGCTTCGGAGCCTGTCCTGGAACTCATTCTGTAGACCAGGCTGGCCTTGAATTCACAGAGATCCGCCTGCCTCTGCTTTCCCGAGTGCTGGGATTAAAGGCGTGCGCCACCACGCCCAGCAAGAATTTTTTTTAATTACATTTTTTTTTTATTTTATGTGTATGATATTTTGCCTGCATGTAGATCTGTGCACCACTTTCATACCTGGTGCCCAAGGAGGCCAAAAGAAGGTATTGGACCCCGAGGAACTGAATTTACATACAGATAGTTGTGAACTGTAATGGTGGGTTCTTGGAATTGAACCTTAGTCCTAGTCAGTGCTCTTAGCCACTGAGCCTTCTCTCCAGCCCCCTTAAAAACATTTAGTGTGTGTGTGAGGGGTGTGCCATGGTTTTGATGTGGAATTCAGAGGACAATTTGTGGTTGGGTTCTGGGATCAAATTTAGATCATTAGGCTTGGCAGCAAGCACCTTTACCATCTGAGACATTTCATCTGTCCCCCGTAAACATTTTCAAGATGTTTTAATTCTGTATATGAGTGTATGTCTGTGTATGGATAAGTGTACATGAGTGTGGGTGCCCGTGGAGCCCTGAAGAGAGTGTCAGATACCATGAAGTTGGAATTACTGGTGGTTGTAAGCTGCCAGATGTGGTTGCTAGGAGCCAGACTCAGGTCTTCTCAGGAATAGCTAAGCACCCTTAACCACTGAGCCATGTCTCTAGCCCCATTTTTTTAAAATTAAATATTAACTAGCTTTTTATTTTGAAGCAGACATAAAGGCAGAAAGGGTAACATACCACCCAAATTTAACAACTAGCAGCTCTTAGAGCTTCGCCTATGGTCAGGACACGACCCCTACATTTTTCAGTGTGTTTACCTCCAAAATAACCTTTTCTTTGTTTTCCTCAGTCATTGATCACACTTAAGAAAACTCAAGTTCATACCAAAATAGTTCCACTTGTCTTAAAAATGGCTTTTTATGGATTTTTGGCTTAAACGAGGATACAGTTGAAGTTTGTATTTTCTTTTTGGTCTAAAACACTGTTCTCCAATCTCTGTTGCTCTCCACAGGACAAGCCTTTCGAAGCCCCGGTACTACTTCTTGTGTGGATGTCCTTTGACTGTTCCTCTACTTTGTTTCTCTTTAGCTTGAAGCCAGGTCATAGGCTAAGTTAGCTCTCTAAGTTAATGTCTTAGGCAAGGATAGTTTACTTTTTTATTCTTTTAAACACAGGGTCTTTCTATGTAGTCCTGGCTATACTGGAGCTCACTATGTAGACCAGGTTGGCCTGGAACTCGCAGAGATCCACTGCCTCTGTTTCTGAGTTCAAAGGTCATAAGCCACCATGCTCAGCTACAATTTGTCTTTTTAAAACTATGCATTCCAATCAGTATTTCCAACTGAATTGTGCGGTAGGTTTCTTTGTTTTTATTTTTAGAAACGACAAATTGTAGCCTAGGCTAGCCTGGAGCTCTCCAAGCAGCCAAGGTAGGCCTTAAGCATGTGTTCCGTCTGCCTCAGCTTCCTGAATGCTGGGATTACAGGCATTAAAATTTATTATCATGTTTTTAGTTATATCTGACTATCCTCTTACAGTGAAACAACTTGGCTTCTAATATTAACATACTTGTGTCTTATTATGAGTTTAAATACTACAGTACCAGTATTCTAATGGCAAACATGCTCTGCGAAATTCAAAATTTATTTGCGTTTTATTATTAGAATGTAGCCTGTCAACTAAAGATGTATATTCAAAGTATGCATTTAAAAGTAAATGTAAGGGGTTGGGGATTTAGCTCAGTGGTAGAGCGCTTGCCTAGCAAGCACAAGGCCCTGGGTTTGGTCCTCAGCTCCGGGAAAAAAAAAAAAAGTAAATGTAAAAGTAAGTGGTAGCACACACTTTTGATTCCAGGACTTAGGTAAAGGCAGGAGGATCTTTGTGAGTTCTGGGGGGGGATTGGAACTACATAATGAGTTCCGGCCAGCCAGACCTCCAGTGAGACCCTGTCTCGAGAGGGAGCAAGGGGAGTTAATGGAATTCAGGTCTTCTCTGCTGGTTATTAGTGTAACATAAATGATTTTTATTTGTATTCAGTTTTGTAAATTTAAGCTTTTATTATTGAATATATAAACCATTTTACCTGATTCAAAGGTTAAACATATATGAGGGAAAAATCATAGTTCATAGAGAAGTCCGCTTAGCTCTCATGTCTCCATAACTCTGTTCTGTGGGGAATAATTTCCATCAGTTTATAGTTCTGTTGCTGAAAGGTGAACATATGTATGCCAGTACATCTGCTGTGGCTCTTTTCTTCACGATCATGTTCTCTGTTCTGTAAGGTTTCCTTACAGAGGAGGTCTGTCCATTCTTAGTGATCACCTCTACGCCTGTTCACTTTGCTTCCAGGGCTCCTTTTGTTGTTGTCTAAGCTTCTACTTCACGTTGACCCTCACCTAATTGTGTGTGTGCCTGAATTCAGTGAGCACTTTTACACCCTTTCCCTCACCCCCAGTTCTATCCTGTCAGATCTTTTTAGTTGTGGTATTTCTTTTTTCCGGCGACAGGATTTCTCTGTGTAACAGCCCAAGCTGTCCTGGAGCTAACTCTGTAGACCTGGCCTTGAACTCAACAGAAATTCTCCTGCCTCTGCCTCCAAGCGCTGGGATTAAAGGTGTGCACCACCACCCTAGTTGTGTTACTTTATGCGATGGGAACATATAGACACACTTTTTTTAACCCTAGTCTAAAAAAAGCGAATGAGCATTATTATACTCAGCTTTGAGTAACTGACCAGTAGCTCTGGTATAGCTGAAGTATGATTTTTAGAGGTTATGAAAGTTGGAGTAACCATGCAATAATATTTTTTTTTTCAGACGGGCTCTCATGCCGCCCATAGCTAGCCTTAACTTGCTATATTGGCCAGCCTTGAACTTGGAATCAGTCCTCACAAATACTAGGATCCCAGGTGTGCACCACCACACCTATCTTACAACAATAATCTTCTCAGCTCCTTACACCCATCCAAAATAACTTCCTGGAATTTAGTTAGGAAGTCTTGTCCTACTCTCAACAGCTTCAAATTGGATTTCGACAATTTCTATGTGAGAATTTTATTTTTCAAGTAAGGTTTTTTTTTTTTTTTTTTTTTTTGGTTTTTCAAGACAGAGTTTCTCTGTGGTGTTTTGGTGCCTGTCCTCACTTTGTAGAACAGGCTGGCCTTGAACTCACAGAGATCTGCCTGGCTCTACCTCCCGAGTGCTGGGATTAAAGGTGTTGCCGCCGCCGTGGCCGACGCCACCACCACCACCCAGCAAGGATGATAAATTCTTACTCATCAGGTCAAGATATTTTCTTCTCTCACCAATGAAGATTGGTTTGGTTTCTTGTCAGAGAAGTAGAAGGAACAAGTTTATTCTTAACTTTTTATTTTGAAATTTACAGAAAAGCTACAGTAATGTACACATTCACTTGGACCTTGTCCTTTCTCCTTTTCCTTGTCCATTAGTTATTTATAGCCATGTAAAAAAATAGCCCCAAAATTTGGTGGCCTGAAACATCGACCCCTCACCCGTTTTTAAGACAGGGTTTCATGGATCCCAGGCTGGTCTCACATTTGTCCTTGAGTCTCTCATCCTGCTGCTCCCACCTCCTGAGTTCCAGGGTTCAGGCATGCACTTCCATGCTGGGTTTATTCATTGTTGGGGGTGGAATCCGCAGCCCTGTGCTTACAGGACAGGCACTCCAAAAGAACTACCTCCCTGGCCCGGTACTGTGGCTAAGCTGGGTGGTCCTAGCTGAAGGTCTCATAATGTAGCTAGAGTTTTCCTACCTTGCCCACAGTCAGGACAAATCTCTGTCACCTGCCAGTCCCACAGCCGCTCAGACCCAACCAAGTAAACACAGAAACTTACATTGCTTACAAACTGTATGGCCATGGCAGGCTTCTTGCTAACTGTTCTTATAGCTTAAATTAATCCATTTCCACAAATCTATACCTTGCCACATAATTCGTGGCTTACCGGCATCTTCACATGCTGCTTGTCATGGCGGCGGCTGGTAGTCTCTCATTCAGCCTTCCACTTCCCAGAACTTTCCTCTCTCCTTGTCCCGCCTATACTTCCTGCCTGGCCACTGGCCAATCTGTTTTATTTACACAGAATGATATCCACAGCACTTCCCCTTTTCTTTTTTTTCAAAAAGGAAGGTTTTAACTTTAACATAGTAAAATTATATATAATTTGGGAATTTGGGCGTAGCTTCTCTTACTACTTCCTGCTGGAGGGGTATGCTGTATCTTATGGGGACACAAAGAAAATTTTAGGATTATGGAGTAGTCCATGAGGCTGTGTTGTCTAAGCCAGTTGCCTCTAAACCATTCTGGATGTTGGATCATCTGGGCCATGGTGTCATTGGAGACCTTTCAGGTGGTCTTGGCTGGTCAAACCTGATGTATCTTAATCTGGAACAAATCCATAGCCTCTTGCTTTCTGTGGAAACAAAAGCAGAGCCTCCTTTCCAAGGCAATATATCCTTACATCCAAATTTTGAAGTCAAGGTACCTTTAAAATATACATTTTGGCATAACTCAATAGCTTTTGCAATCAAATGTTTTTCTTCAGTTACGGATATCAAAGAGAACATAATCCAGATTCTCTGTGTGGTAGCCATCTTTACATGGCTTATTTTTTATATTACCGTGAGCCTATTGCTTTAAACTGCAGCATTCCAAGACTGAAACGGCACTGTGGCTGCTGGCTCCACCCACTTCAGCTTCCCAACATGGCAGTGGTACGTTTTCCACCAACTCTGGGAGCCATCAACTCTCAGAAATAGTGGGTCTATGCTTCTCTCAAAGCAGCGTGTAGCCCAGAAACCTCTTTTTTTGTTTTGTGCTAGCAAAGGCTAAATCTACCACGCAGCTTAGTGTGCCACTTGCAGAGGCCTCATTCCCGCCATACTGCAGGTCGAGCATGCACACCAGGAACCTGCCATAGTAGCTTAAACAAGCAGGCTGCCACTAACTTGAAAGAGACAACTAGGAACTGTTTTTAGCTCCATTTTAGAATCTTTTTCCTTAGGTTTTAGGTGGAAACTCTTGCCCCACATTGGGCGCCAAATGTAGATGTAACCAACCGTCTTATTAAATAAGAAACACAGAACCAATGCAAAGAAGAAAGCCAAGAGATCAGAGCTAAGAGCCTTACCCATCTGCTGCAGCTAGCCTCTTCAGCCAAGAGAGACCTACTTCCTGAGTGTTTGTCTTTATATAGACTTTCTGTTCTGCTTTCTCATTGGTTGTAAACCCTACCACATGACCGCCTCCTCACTGCCTGTTTGTACAGACTTCCAGATCTTCTGTGGTTGGCATTGAGATTAAAGGCGTGTGTCTCCAAGCCTGGCTGTATCCTTGACCACACAGAGATCTACCTAGCTCTGCCTACCAAGTGTTGGGATTAAAGGCAGGCGCCAGGAACGCCCAGCTCTGCTATGGCTTGCTCTGACCCCCAGGCAACTTTATTTATTAACATACAAATAAAATCACATTTCAGTACAAATAAAATATCACCATATCATAAAGTTGTAGTCAGGTTGTCTACAGTCAGCTCAAGGCTTGACCAGGCCTAGAGATTTCCTTCCAAGATGATCCACAAAGCTTTATTGGAGGTTTCAGCTCTTCACCAGGACCTCTCCGTAGTCCCTCTAGTACCATGGCATAGCAAGTGACATCCGATGACTTGGGGTGAATGAAAATCTTAGCAAAACCATGCAGTGCCTTTTATGACCTAGCCTCTGAAGTCACTTTCACTTCTGCTTGGCCCTGTGAAAACAGAGGGACATCATTAACCAGGCCACAAGCCAGGAGAAGGAGCCTAATGCGCATGTTCCAGGGAGGAACAGTGAGTTTGTGAACAGACCTTGCCACATCCAGGTTCACTGCTTGCCCATTGCTTTGTCCCCAGCTTCCTGTCATCGGGCAGTTGGAGGGTAGACAGCATGCCTCTTGCCCTTCCACTCCCTAACACTGACGGTATACTTTAAAAGGTTTTCCAAACAATTACTAAAATCAAAATTTTGCCGGGCATGGTGGCACATGCCTTTGACCACAGCATGGGAGGCAGGCAGGAGGAGATCTGAGTTTGAGGCCAGCTTGGTCTACATAATGAGCCCCTGTCTCAAAAAGAAAAAAAAAAGTTAGCACTGTGGTAATACTTGATATTTCATATTCCACTTGTGCTCATGCTCTTTCTAATAGTCCTCTAGTCAAACTGATTTCTTTAAACAAAAGCCTCCGAAGTGTGATATATCTTTAGATAGGCAGGGCTGGGGGAGGGGGCTGGTAAAATGTCCTGGGACTAGGGGGATCTGTAAGCCAGCATGACCTAGCTGAGCATCAAACTCAGTCAACAGCTTAAAAAAACAAAAAACAAAACAAAACAAAACAAAAAAAAACAAACAAAAATAAAGCCCTCTACCTGCTACCGACCATAAAACTGTTTGGTTCCCTTTAGTTTATTTTGATGGGGAAGCAGTTAACGTGGATGCTGATAGTTTGGGACGCCTGGTTAGAGCTTCTGAGAAACTCTTTGTCAGATATGAGCAGGTAATAACTTTTTGAAACTTGAGTTCCTTCATCTGTCGGAGGAGAAACACAGCATACCCACTGCTCAGCACCTTAGAAGGAAGGAACCAGCTAGCTAGTGCAAGGGACCTGACTCCACCCGGCCCCAGGGCGCCGCCCTGCCTTCTCCGCAGGTGCCGCTTTGAGGGGCGTGGCCGGACTGCGGGGGCGGGGCTGCGTCACGGGGGCGGGGCGGGGCGGGCGACTCAGCCCATCGCACGATGTGACGCGCCGCCGGAGGCAGGCCGGGCCCTCAAGATGGCGGCGTGCGCCCGGAGCGGCTCGGCCCGGCAGTAGTGGCGGGACCGCACTCGCCGCTGGGGCCGCCCGCCCCCTGAGTGGCTGCTGCAGCGCCGGGAGTCGAGGATGGTAAAATGACCCAGGGGAAGAAAAAGAAACGGGCCGCGAACCGCAGTATCATGCTGGCCAAAAAGATCATCATTAAAGACGGAGGCACGGTGAGTCTCGGTGCGGCGCCGCAGGGCGGCCCCGGCGCGGGCCCAGCTCCCTCTTCCCCCTGCTTCCGCCTTCGCCGGGCCGGGAGCACCCGGCCTTCCCGCAGTGCTGGCGCTGCCGCCGTCTCGCCCTGCGGGCCTCCGCGGCCTGGCTTCTTCGGCCGATCGCGGGGTCTCGGGAGCCTGCGGCCTCGGCCCACGTGCAGCCGGCCGCGGGGAGGAGGTTTCAGCCCCTCGGCAGCCGAGCCAGGCCCAGCGCGGCGCGGGGAGGCCGGGCAGCCTGGCGCTCCATATGCTGTGGCGGGTGGCCGCCGCCGCCGCCGCCGCCGCGGCCCGCTGGGCCAGGGTACGTGCGTGCGTTGTTCCCATCGTGGTCGCCGGGAGCCGGAGCGGCGGCTCTGAGCTGTCCTGGGCTCGGTGACCCTGTCCCGGGGGTGGGCTCGCCTCCGCTCCCGGCGTCGGAAGCCTGACCTGACCACCTGGGGCCTACACATACTCTCCTTTAGACAAGCCGTCACACCTTGTGCCTCCAAATAACAGTCTTTAATTTGTCGTGGCGTGAGGATCAGGGAAAGACTCTTTGAAAGGCAGGCAGGCTGAGGCTCAAAAAAAAAAAAAATGTGCCTTTTAGACAGTCGTTATTCGCAGGAAACTTTATGCAGCGTGCAGTGGGTTACCAGACGTGGACGTAGGGTTTGTAATTGGAAAACGAGCTTACACTTTCGTTGTGCTGAGATTTCTTTGCTGAATCCTCTGGTATCACGTTCGGAAATAGAATGGAAAAATAAGAGGTGTCTCTTTCCCATGAAGTTGCAGGCATGGTTCCTGTGGTTCCATTTGTTTGTAATTTAATGGAGCCTCGATCAATGCGAGCAAAGCACTAAATATGTAAGTAGGGCACCACTGAGGATTTGCTGAATTCAGTTTGAAATAAATGACAACTTTCTTTTGACATTTCAGAACATGGCCTAGTCCAACTGCCAAAATATAGAAAGCTTGGGACATATGGAACGATTTCAGAATAGGTTCGGTTAACTGTCAGATTTATTAGTTGTCATAGCTTTGACATTTATTGAAAAAAGAAAGTTCGATGTTCCTCAGATCCTTGTTACTGTACCTGATTAAAATATTACTTTGATCTGATGAATTCACATTAGCCATTTTGACCAAGTTGGTAGGAACTATATTGGGAGAAAAGGATATTGTTGTGAACTATAGAAAGACTTTGTTTTTGTTTTTGGAGACAGAGTTTCTTTGTGTAACCTTGGCAGTCCCCGAACTCACCCCCGTAGACCAGGCTGGCCTCCAACTCAGAGATCCGCCTGCCTCTGCCTCCTAAGCGCTAAGAATTAAAGGCATGCACCACCACTGCCTGATGAAAGACGGAATTTTAACGAAGTACATTTTATAAAGCCAGATGATACTTAAGATCAATATTCTTTGCAAAAGACAAGAACGGAAGATTAAGAAATACACCTCTTAAATTGTAGTTTTATTGTCTCTTTGACCGATTTTTGTGTGGTTTGCTCTGTAAAAGTTTTGTTGTTGTTTTAATGAGATATACTGGGGATCAAACTCATAGCCTATGCCAGCCTTACAGTATGTTCATTCCAAATTCTTAGCGTTAGAAAAGATCTCATGTAGCTCTGAATGACTTCAAATTTATGATCCCACTTGTGCCTACCAAGTGCTGGGATTATAGGTATGTGCTACCAGGCCTGGCAAGAAGAGGGTCTTGTTTGTTTGGTTTGTTTGTTTAAATCTTTTTGCTATTTATAAAGATACAGCAAATTTATAGTTTGCTTTAGTACACAAAATATCACTTTTCACTAGTAACAATATAATGTCTTGATGGTACACTAAATCAATGACATCTTTTCTTGAGGGCTGAAGTCTTAGAGCATTGTCCTTTCCCATCTTACTGTACTTTGTTTTCCTTTCCAGTCTTTTTTTGAGACAGGGTTTCTCTGTGCAGTTTTGGTGCCTTTCCTGGAACTCACTCTCTAGACCAGGCTGGCCTCGAACTCCCAAAGATCCACCTGTGTCTGCCTCCTGAGTGCTGGGATTAAAGGCGTGTGCCACCTCCACCCAGTCCAGTCTTTTTTAAAGAAAGATTATGAGCCTAGAGGTGGTGGTGCACGCCTTTAACCCCAGCACTCCTGAGGCAGAGACAGGAGGATCTCTGAGTTGCAGGACAGCCAGGGCTGCACAGAGAAACAAGAAGAAAGAAAAAAGAAAAAGATTATTTTTTAAAACTTTTATATTTATGGGTATTTTTTCCTGAATGTATGTATGTGCTTAACGTGCATGCCTAGTGCCTGAGGAGGTCAGAAGAGGTGGTCACATCCTCTGGAACCTGGGTTGCAGATGACTTTTCACTGCCATGTGAGTGCTGGGAACTGAACATGGGTCCTCTGAAAGAGCAGCAAGTGCTCATAATGGCTAAGCCGTATCTAGTTTCCATTCTTAAGAGCACTGGTACTGTCTCTAGAGTAAGAGCTTTGTTTTCATCCTTGAGTCCCACTGGACCTCTAGGATGTGGGTAGATGGATGGATGGATATATATATATATATATATATATATATATATATATATATATATATATATATACTTTTTCTCTCTCATACACATGAGAGTTTTGTTTAAGATAGCATTGCTTTTCTGCCTCTACATGTAAGTTAGACTACTGTTGTGAACATTAAGATTTACTTTTATTTGACGTGTCGGTGCTTGGCCTGCATGTATGTCTCACCATGTGAGTGCAGTGACTTGGGAGGCCAGAAGAGGCCATCAGATCCCCTGGAACTGGGGTTATTGTTGGTAGTTAGCCACCTTGTGGGTGCTGGAAATGAAACCAGGGTCCTCCGGAGAGCTGATTCTAACCACTGGGGCGTCTTTCCAGTCCTCCCGACTCTACCCCACCTCTGTTTTTTGTTGTTGTTTTTCAAGGGGAAAATTACCTTTTGGTTTTCCCTTGTGTGTTTTGTTGTGGACTGTTGTAGAGCTCTTGCTCTTGACATTACAGTTTCAGCCTTTAAAGATGGATTCCTTCAGAGGCAGCTAGGTATATGAGACTATGGTCAGTCTGTGACGATCTCTGAACAGTATTGAAATAGCCGATCAATGATTGGTCTGATTTCTCTTTTTCCTTTTTAGGGTTAATGTTGTCAGTTTGTTCAACCAATTTTAACATTGTTGAAACCAAAAGTCGCCAGTGACTTTTGGCAAAAATGAAGAGTAGATTTACAGTTATCAATTGAAGAAATGAATCCTTCTGAATGAACTAGGCTAGTTATAACTTACTTGTGCTGGATACTGAACTCATGACCTCACACATGCTAGGCAGGTGCACTACCATTAAGCAGTACCCTAATGGTGTGTTGCTAATTTATTTCCTCTTGAAATTGTATTCAGTTTGCTCTGAGGTCTGGATGAGGCTTATTTGTTGCAGCTTTAAGTGGTGCAGAACAAGGGTTAAATCACATTAAGTTGTGTGATGGTATGTATGAGAAGTTTTGTTGAGGTTGCTCGAAATGAACCCAGGTTTTCACAAATGCTAAACAAGCACTTTCCGGTCAACTGACAGTCCCCAGTGTGTATCAGGAATTTTAACTGGATCAGTTCACTCTGAAAGTGTTTGCAAAATTTTCTTGGTATATTTTTCTTGGCAGATTTTATACCTCCTCTGTTTTTTTTAAATAGTTAACTAAGTTTATTAAGCTAATGGAAGATATATTTAATATTTATATTACATGTATTTAGGATAAATTTATATAAATATAATGTTGCCAAATATATCAAGTATATATGAAGTATATATTAATAAGCAATGTGTCAGCCTATGAATAGAAAGCAAAAGATTATCAGGCAAGCACAGAAGTAAAATCACTGTTTTGTTCATGTGGGATACATTAAGACTATGAAGTTCTTTTTTATTTAGACATACAACTTTACCTTTTAAAAAATGTTTATTGCATTGTATCCATTACTGTGTTACGTGACAGCATTTTCATTCGGTATGGAATGTACTTTGACATTGCTCCTATACTCTGGCTTCCCTTTTTGTCATCTCGCAGTCTTTGGTCAGTTTAATTCTACTTTTATGTCATAAATACATCCATGGTTTTGTGTATCTATAAAGTTAAGGAATTATACATCAGAGAAAAGATAGCTTGTCTTCCTGATATTCATTTCATTCACTTAATGTCTCCAGTTGTACCTTTTTTTAAATGCAAACCATTTTAGTTACTTTTTGTTGTTGTTGTTTTTGTTTTGTTTTATTTTTTAGGTTTTTGAAATGGGGTTTCTCTTTGTACTCCTAGATCTCGCTCTGTAGACTGGTCTGGCCTCAAACTCAGAGATCCTCCTGCCTCTGCCTCCCCAGTGTTAGGATCAAAGGTGTGCACTACACTGCCTGGCCATATTAATTGTTCTTTATGGCTGAAAATAATTGCACTGTGTATATACATTATGTTTTCTTTATTCACTCCTCTACTAAGGGATACCTAGGTTCCCATAACTTAACTAATGTGAACAATGTTGCATTAAGCACTAATGTGCAAGTGTCTGTGATGTGCTGGTGTGGGATCCTCTGGGTAATAACAAGGAGTGGTAGACCGGTCTTGTGGCAGATCTGCTTTTAGTGTTTTAAGAAATCTCTATACTGATGTCCATAGTGGTTGGAGTACCTTACATTTCCACCAGCAGTATATAAGGATTCCCTTTTGGTGGCTTCCTAGCCAGCATTTGTTTTGGTTTGTCGTCCCCCCCCCCCCCCCCAATGAGTGTCAGTTTGAGTGAGGTGAGATGGAATTTCAATGTAGTTCAAATTTGCGTTTCTCTGGTGATTCATGAGATTTAGCATTTTTTTCATTTGTTTATTGAATGTCATCTTCTGACACTGACTTCATTTCATTTGCCCAGTTATTGATTAGGTTGTTTGACTTGTATAGTAATCTTTCTTGTCAAACTATCTTTGGATCACCAGCCCCCAAATAACGACTTGAAGACTTATTAATTATGAAAGTTTGGCCTTTAGCTTAGGCTTGTCTCAATTAGCTCTTATAACTTCAATTAACCATTTATATTAATCTGTGTTCTGCCACATGGCGCTGCCTCTCTTCCATATCGCATCTCCTATTTCTTCTCCTGGTCTCGCTAGTGTCCCGCCTCTCTTCTTCCCAGAGTTCTCTCTTTCCCCAGAAGTCCTGCCTGTCCTCTCCTGCCTAGCTATTGACCATTCAGCTCTTTATTACACCAATTACAGCAACACATCTTCACACCATGTACAAATATCCCACAACAGATTTACTGTTTAGGTTTCTGAATTCTTCGTGTATTTTACATGTTACTCATCTGTCAGATTACAGTTAGCAAGAATTTTTTCCCATTCTTTAGGCTGTGTCCACCCTGATTCTTTCCTTGCCGTACAGAAGCGTCTTGATTTAATATAAACCCATTCATCAATTCTTGACAGTTTCTCCCTGTGCTATTGGTGTCCTTTTTAGAGAATCCCTGCCTACACTTCTGTGTTGAAGTGCTTTCCCTGGAGGGTTCAGTCATGGGTTCTGGTCTCTGATCCATTTGAATTGATTTTGGGGCAAGGTGAGATCTTAGGGATCTAGTTTCATTCTTCTAGATTTGGAACTCCAACACCGTCTGTTGAGAGAGGCTCTCCTTTCTCCGATACATATTTTTATGGATCTGTCAGAAGTTAGATGGCTGTAACTGTGTGGGTTTATTCCTGGGCTCTCATTTCTGTATAACTCCATGCCTGGTTTTTGTTAACTGTGTCTCTGTCATATAGTGTGAGATCAGGTATTGTTATATCCTAGCATTGGTCTTTCTCGTTTCAAGAATGGCACTGGAATTTTAATGGGGAGTGCGATGAATCCTGTAGATGGCTTTTTATAGGATGGGCATTTTCACAATATTAATTCTTCTAATCTGTGAACTTGAGGTGCCATTCTCTTTTCTAGTGTTATAGATTTCTTTTACTTCTTTAGTTAGGTTTACTCCAAGGCATTTATTTTATGTGTATAGATGTTTTACCTGCATGTATGTCTATGCACCACATTCCTGCTGGTGTCCTCAGAGGCCAGAAGAGTGTGGTGATATTTTACCTGTGTCCCCAATAGAGTTTCTCTGAGGATCAGAGGACAAAGCCAGCCACTATAGTAAACAGAAGTCAGGCAGTGGTAGCACACACCTTTAATCATATCACTCGGGAGGCAGGGATCTGTCTAGATCTCTGTGAATTCAAGGTCACCCTGGGAACAGAGCCAGGTGTGGTGGCACACACCTTAAATTCCAACACTAGTTAACCATAAAGGTCTGGAGGTCTGTACAGACAGACAGGAAGTGACAGAGCTGGGCAGAGAGAGGAAATGAGTTAGCAGAACAGAAAGGAATATACAGGAAGTAGGTCTCTTTGAAGACTGAAGGTCCGAAGGTGAGGTTGACTTGTGGAATGTCCTGTTCCTCTGATTTCTCAGCTTTAACCCCAATTTCTGGCTCCATGTTTTTTATTAATAAGAATGTTTAGCAATTTGTTTACAGAAGAGAACACCAGATCTCCTGAGAATTCCAGGTGGTTGTGAGCTGCTATATGGGTGCTGGGAATTAAACCTGGATTCTCTGCAAGAGCAGCTAGTAATTTTACTTGCTAATTCTTCTCTCCAGCTCTATATATTTATTTAAAGACAATAGTAAATGGAATTGTTTTCCTGCTTTCTTTCTCAGAACATTATTATTTATAAATAGGAAGGTTACTAATTTTTGTATGTTAATGAAAGTATTTGTCAGCACTGAGTTTTGCCTCTAGGGCCTAATTTAAAGAATTATATAATCTGCAAGTAGGAATATTTGACTTTTTCCTTTCCTATTTTTATCCCTTTTGCTTACCTTAATACTCTAGCTAAGACTTCAAGCACTATATTAAAGAGGTGAAGGAAGGAGACACCCTTTTCTTGTTTGGATTTTAGTAGAAACACTTTGGAGTTTTTCTCTGTTTAGTATTCAAATTTAAGAGTAGCTCTGTTTCAGAGCAGCATAAGTAACTGTAGACTAAGTTACTGTGTGTTAGATTATGTCTGTGTAATCTATTGACCGCCATTTCACCAATGAAAGCAGTGACGGCACAGGTGAATTTGATTTTGAAGGGTCTGCACGTAGCAGTCAAAATTGTAGCTCTATTTAGCTCTATTTTATTGCATATAAAGACATGGCGGCTATGTTAAAGTTTCTAAAATTAAGAAGTAAGGCTGAGAATGGTGGCATTGCTCAGGGGGGTGAGGCAGGAGGCTTGTAAAGTAGAGGGTTAGTCTGGGCTACACAGCAGATTCCAGGATAGCTTGAGCTCTGTGGAACCTTGTCTCAAAGAGACAGAGGAAAAGAAAGATGATTGGATTAAAATCAGCTTGTGACTTTTCAGAATACATCCTGTTATTGTTAAATCATTATCTTCTGTGAAATAGTTATAGTTAATAACACCTTGTTAAAGGATGTGAGCTACAGCTATTAAAATGATTTATATATTTTATTGAAATCTAATTTTTTTTTTTTTTTTTTTTTTTTTTTTGGTTTTTCGAGACAGGGTTTCTCTGTGTAGCTTTGCGCCTTTCCTGGAACTCGCTTTGGAGACCAGGCTGGCCTCGAACTCACAGAGATCCACCTGGCTCTGCCTCCCGAGTGCTGGGATTAAAGGCGTGCACCACCACCGCCCGGCGAAATCTAATTTTTAAAGTACACTTGTTAATTATTTAGCCTTATTTATGTTTACTCTGTTGTATGTCTGTATCCTTGCATGTATGTCTCTATGCTATATGCTTTGCCCTGAGAGGCCAGAGAGGGGATTGGATTTTCCTGGAACTGGAGCTACAGAGTTACAGATGGTTGTGAGCCATTGTGTGGGTTCTGGGAATATAACCCAGGTCCTCTGGAAGAAAAGCAAATTCTCTTAACCACTGACCTATCGCTCCAACCCAAGTTGACTTGTCTTTATAAGATCTTAATCAGTTTTTTTAACACAGGCATGGGATTATACCACTGATAAACTAGATAGTTCTTTGTATTAAATAAAATCACTTCATTGTAGTGAATCCACACAGGAAATCATTACACAGCAAAGTTAAGGTAGCCATTCAAATGTGTGTCCAGTTATAGCTCTGCACATCCTTGGGGACTTTCTGTACAGTTAGCGTGGCCCTTCTGAAGCCAGGGAGTGTCCATTGTTTTACTATCTACTACATTATTATTGTTATCATTATCATTAATGAATGTGTGAGTGTGAGTACACATATGTGGGGTACAGATGGACAGAGTACACACGTGTGGGGATCAGAGGGCAACCTCGGGAGTCAGTTCTTCCACTTTTACCTCTCCTTCCATCTTTACATGGCTCCTGGGGATTGAACTCAGGCCTCGAGGCTTGATGCAGTAGGTGTTTTTACCAGCTGAACCTGTCTGTCACATTTTAATGCCATTCGTTGCCTCAGAAAAATGAAAAAGAAAAACAAACAAAAAAACCAACCTGACAGTTGACACTAGAAGAAAAGTAGCTTTATATCCTCTTGTGTGACTCCTGTATCCCTTTGCCCGCGTTTAATTGTTTCCTCATCACCTAACATTACCTTCTCCAAATCCCCTTCCTTTTTTTTTTTTTTTTTTTTTGGTTTTTCGAGACAGGGTTTCTCTGTGTAGCTTTGCACCTTTCCTGGAACTTACTTGGTAGTCCAGGCTGGCCTTGAACTCACAGAGATCCGCCTTTTTTTTTTTTTTTTTTCCTTAGCCTCACTCACTATCAGAAAGACACCATCAAGTCCCCTTTCTAAGTGTTATGCTCTACTGACTGACTTACACTGTAAACTTGCACATTCTTGATAGCAGAGAAATGGGACCAACCTGGATGTCCACCGGCAGGGGAAAGGATAAGAGAGATGTGGCACATGTACAAAGCGGAATGTTCTACTATATAAAAAAAAAAAAAAAAAAGGAATTATGAAGTTTGTAGGAAAATAGAAGGACCAGAAAGTATATTGAGAGGCAACCCAAACTCAGGAGAAAAAAAAAATGTACATTTTCTGTCATGCAGATCTAGCCTATAATGCATATATGTATACATGAAAATGTATAGTTCTGTATAGTAACTTAGGAAGATAGGCTTTTTTTTTTTTTTTTTTTTTTTTTAAGGATAGAGTCTCATGTAGCCCAGGCTGGCCAGGAACTTCACTATGTAGGTGAGGATGGCCTAGAACTCCCAATCCTTTTGTTTATATCAAATGCTGGGATTCTAGAGGTGTACCACTGTGCCAGACTACTTTAGAGATTTATTTTTAAAAATTTAATATGGATGCTTTTAGTTCTAGCACTCAGGAGGCAGAAGGAAGAGGATCTCTGTGAGTTCAAGGCCAGCCTGGTCTACAAAGCAAGTTCCACAACAGCCAGGGCTGTTCCAGGGAGAAACCCTGTCTCAAAAAAATAAAACAATTAATGTGTATGAGTGTTTTCCTGCATGTATCCGTGCACTACATTCATTCTTTGCCCATGGAGGCCAAAGGAGGGTCCTGGGTTTCCTGAAATTGGAGTTAGGAACAATTGTTAGCCTTCGTGTGGTGGCTCATAGAAATTGCTTGGTTGGAAATAGCTTTAAAAAAGTAGTTGCTATATCGTTTGCAAAATGAACTGTGCCCAGAGAAGCAGAGCACCCATCCTCCTAACTCCTCTACCTTCTGTGGAGGAATGAACCCAGGGCCTCACATATGCCAGGACTGCCACTGAACTAGGTCCTCCCCTTTTTTTTTTCTGCCTTAGAGACTCAGTAGTCAGTGTCTAGACCCAGTCTCCAATGCTTTCTGTCTACCTAGAAACATGGCCCAAGGACAGAGGGTCTTGATAGATCCAGACATCTCTTAAACAGCTGTAAGGTGCTATATTTCCTTTTCTATTCCATAGCCTCGGGATTGGTTCCAAGACTCCTCTGATGCCAGAAGATGCTAATGCTCAAGGCACTTAGATAAAATGGCATGTTATTTGTATATAATAGATCCACAGCCTCCTGTGTGCTTTCTTCATCTCCAGACTACTGGGATGTCCAGTGGTTGGTATACTACAGTGCTCAGGGAATGATGACAAGACATCCTCACATGTTCAATATGAACATTAGTTTAGATGTGCAGTTGGTTGACTCAGGCTGCAGAACCTTTGGCTGTGGAGTACCAGCTGCGCTGTCTTTGGTAGGTGTGTGGCAGGCAGCACCTCCGTAGCTTATGCTTCAGCATTTGCTTTAGATGAGTGAACGTGGATAAATTAACAAGCAGTTTTCTCAGATTATGTATTTTGTTCAAACAAATATCGTTAGGAATACTCTTACTAATATAATCATGATTTCTGCCAAAAATTGCAGATTATAGTGTAACTTGTTTGTAGTTGCCAAAAGTTTGATGTTTGAGTAAAACAAATAGCTTTTCTGAAGTGGTCTTCTGACAAGTACATATGTTCTAATTTTTCAGTTATTTAAAAGCACACATTGTCACTAGCATGGTGGCAAAGCACTTGTCCAGCATGTGCAGGGATCTGAGGTCAACAATGGCTTCAAAACTAACAAGTTGGTGGTGGTGCTTTTAGCTAGGGTGCTCAAGATCCCCAAAATCAGTTTTGTCTTTTGGAAGCAGATGTCGTTTCTTATCCTTCTATACCTCAAGGTTAGGAATTATGTGAAGTATTTTTGGTTAAATTCTAATTTTAAAATAATGAGCGAGATGTTGTGACACTAAGACAAATCTTGAAGTTAGGCTCCATCCTAGATATTGATGACCACTTGGATTTAGTTAGCTGTTTATAAATTTTAGTTATTTTTCGTAACGAGTTCAGTTTGTAGGCATTCCAGTAACATAACATTGCTACTTAACTTGATGGAATAGCCACACATTTCCCACTAAGAGTAGAAAGGGGTTCATTAGATGAGTCCCCCCACAATAAACCATTTCCACTTGAGACCCCTTTTCTCCTGAGGAATTTTTCTGTAACCCTGAATACACAAGTATATAAAGGAAAGATGGAACTAAACAGTGAAGTGTTTGTTTTCCGTAATTAACCAGTGTTTTCTGTAAGAGCAGAAAGCACTGTGGTTCCTAACACAGTTGAGGAACTGAGCCACGGGCTTGGATGCAGGGTCTGTCATCCAGGGCAGCAGCACCCGGTGTGCGACAACTTTGGTTGTTAGCCCTTGAGAGTACAGGGCTGGCTGGGGAGCTGCGGCTTACCGCCACTACCCAGGGTCCTGAGGTTGTTGTGCTGTCTATCACAAACCCTGGAGAGAAATCAAAATTTGAAGGCTGGTTTCTTCTGATTGTAGAGTGCCTTTGTTCTGTTGGAAAGTTGAGAACAGTAAGTTGAGCCATTGTTGGTCCAGGTCTGTGTGTAGGCTACCCTAAGTCACCTAGCAACCACTTGAGTCATTGTTGGTCCAGGACTGTGTGTAGGCTACCCTAAGTCACCTAGCAACCACATGACAGTTGTCAGTAGGGATATCAAGTCATAGGTATTAGATGTTATTATGTGCCGGCCACTCTGCTGTGCCTTAGGATACAAAAAGAAAAAAAAAAGATGTAATTTCTATACCTAAGAAAGCAATATTCTGTGGCATTCATTGTATGCCCACTTGGGCTCTGGAGTTGTTTCCCCACACACACCTTTTTTTGGTTCTTCAAGACAGAGTTTCTCTATGTAGCACTGGCTATACTGTAACTTGCTCTGTAGGCTGGCCTTGAACTCACAGAGATCCACCTGCCTCTGCTTCCCCAGTGCTGGGAGGAAAGGCATGAACCAGCACTTCCTGGCTACTTTTTTTTTTTTTAAAGATTTATTTATTTTTATTTTATGTGTATGGGTGTTTTTCCTGTATGCATGCTTGCACCACATGTGTGCCTGGTGCCTGCAGAAGCCAGAAGAGATCCCCTAGAACTGGAGTTACAGATGGTTGTGAGCTGCCATGTGGGCGCTGGGAATCAAACCCAGGTCACCTGGAAGTATAACCAGTTCAGTTAACCTCTGAGCCATCTCTCCAGCCCCTGGAGTTTCTCCTTAACCTGTGTGTGTGTTAACTTGTCTTTCTTGTGACAAACTGCCTCCGAAAACAACTTGATGATTTTTTTTCTCTTACAGTGTCAGAGGCTTCAGCCCATAGTCAGGAGCTCTGTTGCATTGGGGCCCACGTGATTAGTGAAACATCATAGCTGGGCTTAGGTGGTACAGCAAAGCAGCTCACCTTAGGTTTACAGGAGGCAGAGAGAGACAGAGAGACAGGAAGGGGCTGGTGTTCCCATCAGTGACATAATGGCTTAGTTTCCCCAGCCAAGTCCCACTTCCTCATATGGCCTGTTCACCATTGACTCAACAATGGACTGACGTACTGATGATGAAGATCAGGAACTGGTTTCCCTCGAAGTATGACTACTAGCTGTGGACCAGGTCTTCAGTTCATGAGCCTTGCAGGGGTATGTCGTACCTCAGCCTAACCCTGCTCATCTCTCTCTAAGTTACCCATAAGCCAATGCATACAATCAGATTTGTCTTTTCTAGGCTGTGACCTTTGAGAACTGGGAGTTTTTGTAGTCATAGAACTTCTGCATAGAATATGCACCATGATGTTTGGTGAACAAATGAGACCTTACGTAAATTGGTTCCCAGCCATGGTCTTCAATACCTCTGCCCCAAATTTCAGGTTCCTCTGATTTCACGCTTGGGATGGGGGTGTAAGCACTTCAGTTCTGTCGGTTTGGGAGATACTGTTTTAATGATGACACTTGGTGACAGTTTCAAGAGCAGGGCAACATCTCAGCATGTACAAAAATCCAAACACTTTTCCTACTTTTGCATAAGGCTGTTAAATATGTTTGAAAGCCTGAAAAGTGGCATATGTTTGTTTGCATGCAAATCCTCATCTGAAATATTAAAGTTGGTTGAAGAGTCCAAACAGCAGTTTAGACTAGCTATCCCCAATGTCAGGTAGTGCATGCTTGTGTGTCCTTAGTGAGTGTGACTATCACCATCCATGTCAGGTAGTGCATGCTTGTGTGTCCTTAGTGAGTGTGACTATCACCATCCATGTCAGGTAGTGCATGCTTGTGTGTCCTTAGTGAGTGTGACTATCACCATCCATGTCAGGTAGTGCATGCTTGTGTGTCCTTAGTGAGTGTGACTATCCCCATCCATGTCAGGTAGTGCATGCTTGTGTGTCCTTAGTGTGACTATCCCCATCCATGTCAGGTAGTGCATGCTTGTGTGTCCTTAGTGAGTGTGACCATCACCATCATTGTTAGTTAGTCAGGAGTACACGATTACTCTTTTAACTTTTGAAAATAATGTCTTTCTACAGCCTCAAGGAATAGGCTCCCCTAGTGTTTATCATGCGGTTATTGTCATCTTTTTGGAGTTTTTTGCTTGGGGACTACTGACAGCACCCACATTGGTGGTAAGTAATCTTTAATGTACATACCTCTTTTTCTATGGCAGGAAAGATGGCCTGTTTTTCTTTCCATGGTTAACCAATACTGACTGGTCATTTCTCCAGAAGTGACCTGGTGAGTGAATGGGCCTGTCATTGGCTGTGTCCAAGCCTCTGCTTAATCACCACTGTTGGATAGAGGGGAGGGATCTTTCCACTGATAGGTTTAGGGAAGGTGAAATTTAGGGCCCTTATTACTCAACATAATTACTTTGAGGGAAATTGTATAACTTTTCCCAAGACAGGTTTCTTTTCATTTGAGCTCAGAACATACAAAGACTAAAAGTAATGTTACCTACGTTTTCCTAGCTTTGGAATGGTAGAAGACTGACTAAACCAGAGAGCTCAGATGATGGTTAATCTCCTCCTGTCAGTGCAGGCAAAGGAACTAGAATGAGGTTCCTTCCCATCTGTGGAGCAGTCTGTATCTAGAAAGGAGTGATTAGTTTAAGTGGATCGCTTACAGAGTCTCAGAGGGGAATTTTTTGTTTAGTATTGGGTGTATGGGTGTTTTGGCTGAATGAGTGTATGTGCACCACGTGCATGCCTGGTGCCTGTGGAGATAAAGCTCTGCTGGAAGTGAATCTCCAGATGGTTGTGAGCCACCATTGGGTGCTGGGTATCCATTCTGGCTCCCTGGAAGAGCAGCCAGTGGATGCTCTTAACCATTGAGTCATCCCTCCGGCCCACTAGAAGAGCACTTTAAAGCAGTTGGCTTCAAAGATTGTTCATGGAAAAATTAGATGACCGTGTAAAGAGATTGCAAGAGTCTAAAAATGTTTACAATCCATATTGTTTGGCAGATTTATCTACACCTAAATAACAGTTGCTTTTTGTGTATAAAATATTGATGTTTCGGGCTACTGGCTGCTCTTCCAGAGGTCCTGAGTTCAATTCCCAGCAACCACATGGTGGCTCACAACTATCTGTAATGAGATCTGGCTCCCTCTTCTGGCCTGCAGGGATACATGCAAAACAGAATACTGTATATACATAATAAATAAATAAATCTTAAAAAAAAAAAAAAAAAAAAAAGCCGGGCGGTGGTGGCGCACGCCTTTAATCCCAGCACTCGGGAGGCAGAGGCAGGCGGATCTCTGTGAGTTCGAGGCCAGCCTGGGCTACCAAGTGAGTTCCAGGAAAGGCACAAAGCTACACAGAGAAACCCTGTCTTGAAAAACCAAAAAAAAAAAAAAAAAAAAAAATTGATGTTTCACACAGCTACTTTGAATACACAGGCCATAATCATCTTCAATTATTGGTTTTTGTTTATAATAAACTGTCATTTATTTAAAGTTAGAACAGTTCTCTCAATAATGTACTTAGAGTTACAATAATGCCAATTTGGTACATTTTGATTGAGATCCTTTTCCTTTTAAAAAGTACAACTAATTTACCTAAATGTATCATTAGTTCTTCAAGCAAGCTAAGGAAGTGCTCTGTACTATTCCCAGTCCTGATAATGTGGATTAAGGGCTGAAGTATAACATTCCCCCCCCCCCCCGCCCCCCCCCGCTGAGGACCGAACCCAGGGCCTTGTGCTTGCTAGGCAAGCACTCTACCACTGAGCTAAATCCCCAATCCGAAGTATAACATATTGACAGGACTTACGTAGAATCCCTGCTTCATTGGAACTCACAGAAAGATAGCTCAGAAGCTGGAGCTAGGGTTCGGTGGTTCAGAGCACTTGCTGCTCATCCAGAGGACCCGAGTTTGGTTCCCAGCACCTATGTTGGGCACTTCAAAACCACCTGCAATTCCAGCTTCAAGGGACCTGACATTCTCCTTTGGACTCCATAGGTACCCCCAAGCATGTGACAAACACATACACATAAAAAAGGAAAAAGATACCTCAAGCTATCATTTCCTCCCTCCCTCCCTCCTCCCTCCCATACAGGGGGATTGGTGTAGGGCCTCATGCATACTAATCAAGAGCCCTGCAACCTTCAGTTGTGACTTTGCTATTTTGAAGCCAGATAATTCTTATTATCCCCAGCAAACACTGGGGAGCTGCCTGTGCATAGGAGGTTGCATAGCGGTGTTGCTGACTCAGGAGATGCTGCTAGTTTCTTCCCTCCTACTCCTCTCCAAGTTGTCTCTCATTTCATTTACAATGAGTACGTTTTCTAAGCTTTCTTGTTGGCAAGAAGAGGAACTGAAGGGAAGGGAAGATTTCTAGTTCTTGCATGATGTCTATACACGCAACAGTGTTTCTTCCCCCGTGGCCATCCCCATGTCTTTACAGAGACAGGCAGACCCGTGAGTGGCAGAAGCACTGGCTTCCGAGTCAGGTTGAGAGCTCAGTGGCTCCTCTGTAAGATTGCACAGCACTATGCTAAATGGAAATTCATAGGAAATAGAACTAGATGGTATTAGGAAAGGTTGTTCGAGCTGGGCGATGGTGGCACATACCTTTAATCCCAGCACTTTAGAGGCAGAAGCAGGTGGATCTCTTAGTTCAAGGCCTGGTCTACAGAGCAAGTTCCAGGACAGCTACCCAGAGAAACCCTTTCTTTAAAAACCGAAGAGGGAGTTGTTTGAAAATATTAGTGTAGAAATTTTACCGAGACTAAAATATAACATGTACTTTTTATTTTTTAAGGTATTGCATGAAACCTTCCCTAAGCATACATTTCTGATGAATGGCCTAATTCAAGGAGTAAAGGTATGATCATGTGTGTATACACATGTACACATGTATATACATACATACTTTTGTATATATAATTTTGTATGCTGATTGCCTAATCCCCAAGGTCCAAGTTTTTATAACTAGATAGAATATAATTTGAGGTATTACTTAATTCTTTTTGGACTCTGGGTTTTACATAAGATTTGACTCAGATATAGGCAGCTATGTGTAATCATTTTATATTTCCTGTCTTATAATAGAATTCTTGTTCCAGAGGTTTCAGTGGTCTTATAGCAAGACAAAATAAAGCAATAAGGATAGCTATGAAAAAGAAAAAAATTTACTCCAAACTCTTCATCAATACAATCTTTTTGTAAACAGATAGTCTGCTTACCAGTATAAAACAGATAACTAGCCTGTAATAGTTTCCTAGAATTGCTGCTTTAGTTCCTGTAGTTGGATGTACATTAGCATTTGTTGGCTAATGCTCAGGCAGAGGCCAACAGATGACCTAGCCAACCGATGGAAATTTTAAAACAATGTGTAGGCAAGAAATAAGTTAGTTTATTGAAAGCTTAATGGTTTATTTATTCTAGAAGTAAAGTTGCTTTAATTTTGTTGTTATAGCAGAGTGGTTCATGTTTGGCTCCTGCGTATACAGCATCCTTTTTAACTTGAACTTGTAGGGTTTGCTGTCCTTCCTCAGTGCCCCACTTATTGGTGCTCTTTCTGATGTTTGGGGCCGGAAATCCTTCTTGCTGCTAACAGTGTTCTTCACCTGTGCCCCCATTCCTCTAATGAAGATCAGCCCCTGGTACGTATGTGCTCAGTTCTTTCTGTGTACAACTCTTTCTGGAACTGCTGTCTTTTCTTCCTCTTTTGGTTTCTCGAGACAGGGTTTCTCTATGTAGCCCTGCCTACCTTGGAACTAGCTCTGTAGACCAGGCTGGCCTTGAACTCACAGAGTTTGTTTGGCTCTTCAACTGTTAGCCAAACAAACTCTTCACACTGAAGAAATCTGAATGGCAGTGTCCATAAAATCAAGACTAAACAAAGGGCTGGGGAGGTGGCCTGGTGGGAACTAACCTGCTGCACCAGCGTGAGGACTGAGTGCAGACCCTGAGCACCTATGTAAATGCACTGCCTCTGCTTCCTGAGTGCTATGATTAAAGGTGTGTGTCACCACTGCCGGGCTTGTTATTGCTTTCTCACTGCTTTTTTATTTACTTTTCTTGGCCAGTTTACTTATCAGTGTAGATTTTAATTTTATTCTTTAGTACATTTATTCTTTGACACAGATAAGGCTCAAGGGGAAAAAAAACAGAACCTGAGTAATGGTCATGAAGATTTGGAATTAGATGCTACTGTTGGAAGCATCTAGACCATCAGAAAACCTGCTTTTGGATTTCTTAGCCCAAATTTCAAAACAATATTTTGGAGACTGGAGAGAGGTGCTAATTATTTTCTTAAATAGGGATTTTGTATAGTTCATCACTGTCCGCATTAATTAGGAATGGATTTATCAGGAACGCCCAAAATGATAGTTGCTCAAAATCTGTTTCTTAGTTTTCATATCAAAAGATTCTGGAGTTCCACAGTCTAGAGCTTGAGTGTAAGTTATAGTGAACAAGGCTTCTTCATCTTGCTGCTCTTCTGTTCTAGCTGTTGTAGCCATACTGAAGCCCCAGCCAGCGTGGCCACCTCAGGTGGCACTGTGGAAAGTATGGCTGCCAGTCCTTTTGATTCTTGGGGTGGTGTGTTTTGTTTTGTTTGGCAGTAGCACAAACTGGACTGGACTCTGAATGCTGCCCAGCCCCAGGGATGCTGTGTCACATGCACAGCGGCCTGCAGAACCACCAGCTCCTAAACCCAGTCAGACTTCAGGTCTGTGGGTGCTTCTGTTGGAAGAGCATTCCTAGCCACTGGGGTAAAAATTAGGGTGAGAGTCAGGATAATGGCACACCTTTAGTACTCGGCAGGCAGAGGCAGGTGAATCTCCCGATTTCTTGGCCAGCCTGGTCTACAGAGTGAGTTCCAGAACAAGCAGGGTTACACGGAGAAACCCTGTCCTGAGTGTGTGTATCTATATAGATAGAGATATCTGGGTTCATGTGGAAGCCAGAGGTTAATATTAGGCTGTTAGTGTCATTATTTCTCTACCTTGTTTTCTGAGGCAGAGCCTTTCACTGAACCTAGAGAGCATGCTCTTTATGCTAGACTTGACTGGCTGTGGTGCTCCCGGGATCTGCCTTTCTCCATGCTCCATTGCTGGGGTATAGACCCTCCCTTCTACGCCCAGCTTTTTACATTTACATAGGTGCTCTCGGGGTCTGCACTCAGTCCTTATGCTGGTGCAGCAGGTTAGTTCCCACCAGGCCACCTCCCCAGCCCTTTGTTTTTTCTTTACAGTAACTGTCTTGATTCTATGGACACTGCCATTCAGATTTCTCCAGTGTGAAGAGTTTGTTTGGCTAACAGTTGAAGAGCCAAAAACAACTGAAAGGAAACATGCAACTCACAGGCTCTCTGTGAACATGCAACTGTACAGGCTCGCTGTGAACATGCAGCTCTGTACAGGCTCACTGTGAACATGCAGCTCTGTACAGGCTCGCTGTGAACATGCAGTGGCTTGTCTGTCACTTGTGCTTATTGTCATTTCGGGTTTTTTGCTCGATTTTGTTTCTGTACAGTACTTGGATGGAAAGTCGTAATGAGTGAAGAAGCATACGTAGTTTTTAGCTTGTTACTCTTCATTGCTTTCACCGTAACTGGCCTAGGACTTTTGGATGTGTTAATTCATGTATTGTCCTAGAAAGTTCTTGGCTGAAATGAGTTGTTCTTACTGTAACTAATAGACATGAAGGAACATTTTAAGTACTGATGATTGTTCTAATCATTCTTTCTTGCTTGCTTTTCATTCTTAGGTGGTACTTTGCTGTTATCTCTGTTTCTGGGGTTTTTGCAGTGACATTCTCTGTGGTATTTGCATATGTAGCAGATATAACTCAAGAACATGAAAGAAGTATGGCTTATGGGCTGGTATGTATACTCATTGCTTCCAGCAGTCTTTGTGCCTACTGCAGAATGCCTTGTATTAAGTGTTAAGTGCCCCTTTCTGCAAGAAGTGCTAATGTATAATCCTTCATTAGATTGCATTTCAGAGTCTTTTCAAAGTTGCTATGGTACATGCCTGTAATCTCAGAATTAGGAAGCTAACACGTATTACTTAATTAATCTATGCTAGTTAAACAGACCACATGAAAGCCTAGAGCCATATAAGCTTTGATAGTTACCATTCAGGAATATATCTATAAGTGGTACCATAATTTAAATGATTGTATATCTTGTCGGATTTTTTTATTGGAATCCTAAAAATAAGGAAGTAAATTACTACTCATTTAATAACTCACTGAATTAATCTAAAATATAAGAGGCTGACATCTAGGTCAGGGTTCAGTAAATCTTTTCTGAGTCTTTGTGAGCCATTTACAGTCTCTATCCCATTGTTAGTGTGTGTATTGACAACTCTAAGAATGTACTCACCAGACCTGGAGAGATGGCTCAGCAGGTAAGCGAGCTTGCTACCACACCTGATGACTTGTGGGTTTCATCTCCAGAACCCACATGATAGGAAAGAACCAACTCCTGCAAGTTTTCCTCTGACCTCCACCTGTGTGCCATGGTACATCCTCCCTACACACACACACACACACACACACACACACACACACACACACACACACATACGCATACTTTATAAATCGAAGAAAAGAAGGAATGTAATACCTTCTTAGCTCATGTGACTCACAGGCAGTTGGTCGCCAATACCTGCATAGGTGTAGTGACTGGTGCAGTATAGTCTGCTCTCCTCTCAAATCCAGGAAAAATGGCTACCTTAGCCATACTAATGTATTGTTGCTTAAATAGCCAGAAGTGGGGCAGGGATGAGTTTCAGCAAATACGAGATATATGTGTGATAAATAAGGACTGGGTATTGTATCTGATTGACTCTTAGTTCCACGAAAGACTGATTTCTGATTCAAAGGGACTACAAAAAATTATGATGTTGGCAGGCTTTGGTAGAGGAGGTGTAGGGAGTATTTAGGGGGAAACTCCTAAAAAATACTAATGGTTATATTGGAGGATTAAACCTTTAAAAATGGTAATGAGGCTGATGATAGTCAGGATTAAAAAACAAACAAGAGCCAGAGGTGGTGGCGCACGCCTTTAATCCCAGCACTCAGGAGGCTGAGGCAGGCGGATCTCTGTGAGTTCAAGGCCAGCCTGGGCTACAGAGTGAGTTCCAGGACAAGCTCCAAAGCTGCACAGAGAAACTCTGTCTCAAAAAACAAACAAACAAACAAACAAAACCAAACAAAACAAAAAACCAGCTTTATTGGAGTCTACTTAAAAGTCATCCATTTTATGTGTCTAGTCAGTGGATTTTAGTAAGCTTGTACAGGTGTGCAACCACCACTGTAATCTAGTTGGAGGTTGAGGTCATATGGAAGTAACTCGATTTTCCTAGCCAAGCCCTTTGCTTTTTCAGATAGGTCCTAACTGTGCCCAGGCTGGCTTGCTTCTGCCTCTGTGCTGGGATTATAGACAAAAACCACTGCACAAGGCTAATCATAACTTTTAATTAAGAATTTCACAAGCCTGGTATGGTCATGAACACCTTTAATCCCAGGACTCAGACAGGTAGACAGGTGTCTGAGTTTGAGGCCAGCCTGGTCTACATAGCAATTTCCAGGCCAGCCAGAGCTACATATTAAGACCCTTTGCAAAGAAAAAAACAACAAGAAGAATTTTCCAGTCTAGTCACTTCTTAGTTTTGGCTAAGATCAAGTGAAGAATTTCCCGCCTTTAAAGGCATAACTCAGCAAATGATACTAACATAGAAATAATGTAGATTTAGAGAAAGGAGAAAGTGACCTTGGTAGTCCTTTCTCTTTCTGCCAGAAAGAAGTGGTTACAAGCTGGTAGAATCGAGAGGTATAAAACACAGACAGACCCTGATTGGGCCTTTGCTGCTTTGCAAGTGTGAGCTCATCTGACAGCCCAGTGAAAGTAAGTGCCTTGGCCCACAGTGTTGGAGTTTGCTCCCGCTGTGCTCTGGCTCCCTAATGAGATACCCATTTATCATCTGTCCTCCCTCCACCCTGAGCCCAGACAGCAATCTGCACACTCTGTCTCGGCTTTTGCCTTTGGTAGACATTTCCTACAAATTACATAGTGTAAGACAGTCTTCGTGTCTGGGATCTTTCACTTAGCGCATCTTGAGGTTTACCGGATCCATCCGTGCTTGCTGTGCGCTGTTTGTTTGGGACAGACCGGAGGTGACTGCCTCTTGATGGTGCTTGGGTTAAGAGAGAGACCTTTCTAAAGTTTAGTTGTGAGGACTTAGGCCCTTGATGAGCAGCAGCTTTTAGGTTTCATTTCATTTCATTTTATGTGTGTTAGTGCTTTGTCTGTGAACATAAGAAGGGATGATGATCTGGTTTGATTCCTGGGTCCCACATAGTCAAAAATAGAGAACCAAGTGTGACAAGGTGTCCTCTGACCTCTGTATATGTGCACAAGCACACACAAATAAATGAATGAATGCCTAATAAATAAATGTAAAAAAATTAAAAAGCCTGTATTCATTTTAACCATTATTCATAAAGTGCAAATAAACTATTGAATAACTACATTTAAAAGTCCAAATGGCATAGAAACAGTAAAGATCCCAGTTTGATTTCTTCTGTCTTTCTCCTCTGAGTGCTGGAGAGTGAACACAGGGCTTTACTTTCTAGTTCCCTCGAAGAGTATGGTTTTGATTAGGCATTATCTGCTTTCACATGTGCCGATTTGCAGCTCATGGGTGTGGTATAAAGTGGCATTGTGTGGGGTTACCCTCTTCTCGCTAATCTTATCTCTGCTTGTCCCCACTTCCTCAGGGGTCGAGAGAGGGTCTCAGTGCCAGGTAATTTTGTTTGCAGTCCTGCTGTTCTAAGTCTTTAAGTTTGATTTCAGGTAGCTCTGAGTATGTATCATGATAAGCATTTAATTATCTATTTAATTTTGATGAGAGAAATCACAACGACATTGAATCTCCTTGTAGCAATGAGTGACTTTAGACTGTTTATAGAAAGCGTCCTGAGCGAGGACTAGCATGACTGACAGACAGGAAGGGGCATTCGTGAAGTTCTCTGGGTCCTCACTTTTCCTCAGCTAAATCAGCTTGTAGTTTCTTGGTGGTTTGCAGGTCTGTTTTCCTATGAATTTGTCTGTAAGATGTTTGAGTACAAAAGGCTTCCAAGTTTAAGATAGTTTAAGAGGCTAGCACATCTCCTCGGACAAGCATCTGAGGTGCTGATTTTCCTGCAGGCGGTACAGGAAGAGTGCAGGTGAAGGGGAATGGTGACTGGTGCTGGCAGGGGGTCCCAGATAACCCCCTCTCTGTGTTTGATTGCAGGTTTCAGCGACGTTTGCCGCCAGTTTAGTCACCAGTCCTGCGATTGGAGCTTACCTTGGACGAGTGTATGGGGACAGCTTAGTGGTGGTCCTTGCTACAGCAATAGCTCTGCTAGACATTTGTTTTATCCTCGTCGCTGTGCCAGAGTCATTGCCTGAGAAGATGCGGCCAGCGTCGTGGGGAGCTCCCATTTCCTGGGAACAGGCTGACCCCTTTGCAGTAAGTTCCTCCTTGGCAAAAGAGTGAATACCTGATGCAGTGGAGTGTGATTACTTCTCTCTGGATGTTTTTCGGAGTGTGGTGGTATTGTGTTCCCCAAAATATTGTGCACCCTAATAAACTTATCTGGGGTCAGAGACAGAACAGCCACAATATTAAACATAGAGGATAGGCAGTGGTAGCACACGCCTTTAATCCTCACATTCCAGAGGCAGAAATCCATCTGTTCAAGGATACAGCCAAGCATGGTGACTCACGCCTTTAATCCCAGAAAGCGAGCCTTTAATCCCAGAGAGTGGTGGTAGAAAGCAGAAAGGTATATAAGGTGTGAAGACCAGAAACTAGAAGCATTTAGCTGGTTAAGCTTTCAAGCTCCTAGCAGCACAGTTCAGCTGAGAGCCATTCAGATATGAGGACACAGAGGCCTCCAGTCTGAGGAAATAAGATCAGCTGAGAAGTTGGCCAGGTGAGGTTAGCTGTGGCTTGTTCTGTCTCTCTGATCTTCCAGCTTCACCCCAATACTTGGCTCTGGGTTTGTTTTATTGATAAGACTCTTTAAGATTCCTGCTTCATCGGGGAAAGCATCTTAAAGTATATTTATATATTTATTATAATCAGGGTCTCACTGTGTAGCCCAAGCTGGCCCGTTACTTGATCATTCTGCATCATTCTCCTGAGTTCTGCAATTATAAGCATGAACCACCATACAAGGCTAAAGATTTTTTTTAAAGATTTATTTATTTATTATGTATACAGTGTTCTGTCTGCATGTATCCCTGCAGGCCAGAAGAGGGAGCCAGATCTCATTACAGACAGTTGTGAGCCACCATGTGGGTGCTGGGAATTGAACCCAGGTCCTCTGGAAGAACAGTCAGCACTCTTAACCTCTGAGCCATCTCTCCAGCCCGATTTTTTTATTTTTTATTTTTAGACTAGTTTCGGAAGGATTAAGTAAAGAGAAAACTAGTTGTGAGTTTTTAACGTAGATGTGCCTTGATGTTTCTCCTCCTGTTCTAGTCTTTAAAAAAAGTGGGCCAAGATTCCATAGTGCTGCTGATCTGTATCACGGTGTTTCTCTCCTACCTACCGGAGGCAGGCCAGTACTCCAGCTTCTTCCTGTACCTCAGACAGGTAAGGTCCCGCCATAGTAGCTTGTCAGGGTTAGCGCTCTAAGCACAGGATTTCTTTCTCAGGGAGCTGTGCTCACGTGTAAAATGAATGCTCGCCCTAGTGTGGTTTTTTTTGGTGTTTTTTGTTTTTTTTTTTTTTTTTTTTTTTTTGTTTGTTTGTTTTTTTGAGACAAGGTTTCTCTGTGTAGCTTTGCGCCTTTCCTGGAACTCACTTGGTAGCCCAGGCTGGCCTCGAACTCACAGAGATCCGCCTGGCTCTGCCTCCTGAGTGCTGGGATTAAAGGCGTGCGCCACCACCGCCCGGCCCTAGTGTGTTTTCTGCTGCTCGGATAAAACACTCTTGCCCAGAGCAGCTCAGGGAAGAGAGTGTATGTTTGCCTTCTACTTCCATGTTTCGGTCCATCATTGAAGGAGCAGGCCAGGGACTGCAGCAGACGCCGTGCGGGAATGCTGCTTATTGCCATGCTCCTCCAGTGCATGTTCAGCTGCCTGTCTCACCTCCCAGGACCACCTTGCCCCAGGGTGGCACCATCTCTAGTGTCCTGGGCCCTCCTACATCAGTCAATAATCACAAAAGTGTCCCCACAGACTTGCCTAGAGGCCAGTCTGATGGAGACATTTCTCAATTATGGTTTTCTCTTCCTGGATGACTCTTAGTTTGTGTCAAGTTGACACACACACACATCAAAAAACAAGAGAATACTATTTTAGCCTGGTGGTGTTGGCGCATGCCTTTAATCCCAGCTCTCGGAAGGCAGAGGCAGGCGCATCTCTGTGAGTTCGAGGCCAGCCTGGGCTACAGAATGAGATCCAGGAAAGGCGCAAAACTACACGAGAAACCCTATCTCAAAAAGCAAAAAAAAAAAAAAAAAAAAAAAAGCTATCTTATAAACAATAGCCAACAAGAATTTTTGTTTTTCAAGATAGGATTTCTGTGTAGTAACCAAGGATTTAACCTCCTGTTCAGAGTACCCATTTCTGCTCCCCATCTTTGGTACTGTAGGTGAAACCCAAGACCTTGTGTTGCAGTTATTTGTAAAGTGATTTTGGTTGCTTGATAGCATAGTGTAGCCAAATAAAAGGGATTTGTTAAGTATAAGAAGGAATTTTTCACTGGGTGGTGGTGGTGCACGCCTTTAATCCCAGCACTCGGGAGGCAGAGCCAGGCGAATCTCTGTGAGTTCGAGGCCAGCCTGGGCTACCAAGTGAGTTCTAGGAAAGGCTCAAAGCTACACAGAGAAACCCTGTCTCGAAAAACCAAAAAAAAAAGAAGGAATTTTTCATATAAGTCATTTTTCTGTAGAATCCTTTGTGTATAAATAATTTAAAATTAGAATGAAAAGTCTTGATAACGCATTTTTCTAGCCATTTACTATTAATGTTCAAGTAGTTACACTAACTTGGTGTTTTCTGTGCTTCTTTTTTCATTAATTTTACTTGTTTTGGAAACCTTCTAGATAATGAAATTTTCTCCAGAGAGTGTTGCGGCCTTTATAGCAGTACTTGGGATTCTGTCCATTATTGCACAGGTGAGTTTCTGCTGGAGTGAGGTCATAGAGGGCAGCCCTTCCAAATGAGGCCTCATACAGTGATGGGAGATGGGGTCTCTGTGTGTAGTCCTGACTCTTCCGGGGGTCACCATGTAGACCCAGCTGGCCTTGAACTCACAGAGATCCTCCTGCTTCTACTTCGCGAGTACTGGGATTAAAGGCATGTGCCACCGTGCCTGACAAGACATGACAAGAGTCTCTGATCTATTAAAAAACTTATGTTAATATAGCAGGTAATTGATCCGATTTTTAGGATGGATACACAGTAGTGAATATGTGATGTATAACAAGAATGACAGTTTATTGATGTATATCAGACCTTGTTCTGTGAAGTCCTCATCAACAAGTATTCACTGAATGTCTATAGTACAGCAGGCACTGTAGATAAAACAGTGGTGTTGATCCTTGCTGTGTAGAGTTTATGTTCTAGAGACTGAAACATGATGTAGGGAAATTGTTGGAAACATCAGTTAGGATGAAAACTTCAAAGAAGGGGAGAAGTGGTAGAGAAACATGGGGAAAGGTTTTATTAGTAAGCAGGGTCTGGGAAGTGCTTGATGTACAAGGTGGCACTTGGCCAAGGATATGCAGAATAAGCTATAGAAATAGCTAGTGGAAGAGAATTGTAAGTGGTTGGATGATGGGAATAATGCCCCAAGGGTGAGAATGGTCGGGGTCCAGTAAGAAAGCAGAGGCCTGTTTGGTCCTGCTGCTGTGGATAAGGGAAGGAAGGCAGGCTAGCAAGTAAATCCCAAGGGGCTCCTGGAAGCCTTGGTCAGCCCAGGAGGTGAACAGTGCTTGTTGATGCTGGGGTCCTGTAGTCTTGTGTGAGAGATTCTCAGCAGCGGTGAGCCTGGATAATTGTGCACAGGATGTGACCTCAGGAAGGGAGGAGACCTGTGTTTCTGGCTTCTGTTCTGACTTGACTGTCTCCTCGTGGCCTTAAGAAAGTACATTTACCCTTTGTTCCCACTTGCAAGCCTGTAAAGAGGCCAGCAATGCACAAGGAGATGTTTGGTTGTGAGCAGAGGTGAACCCAGGCTCTCTCTTTCTACCCTTTCCTGAATTAGGACTTACTGGTCCCTGGCTTCTTAAATTGAGAAACCCGAATTCTATACGTCAACAATTACTAGTTGATTGTGCTGAGTGAAGGGCTGTGAGGTGCTGCTTTACAGGCAGGTTTTGTGTAGTTGTGATCTGTGTTTGGAAAGCTCTAGCTTTCTTAGCCTCACATTCCCAAGAGTGCATACCTCTGCCCATGGCTGGCCCTTCAGCTGCCAACTGTGTATAGGGGCCAGCCTCCTGTGTTCTTACCTGAGGCAGCAGGGATTTCATCAAGGTGAATCTGGTTTTAGCAGTGCTTTTCCTCTGGGGTGCATCAGTGATGAGACCCTGTGAACCTCTAGAGCAGTGGTTCTCAACCCACGGGTTGCCACCTCTTTGGGGATTGCATATCAGATATCTGGCATATCAGATATTTACATTACGATTCATAGCAGTGGCAAAATTACAGTTATGAAGTAGCAATGAAAATAATTGTATGGTTGGAGGTCACCACAACTTTGAGGAATTGTATTAAAGGGTCACAGCACTAAGAAGGTTGAGACCCACTGCTTTAGAGCCTTAAGAGGAAGCAAGGTTTTTGAGATGCAAATGCTATGTTTGGGGGTAGTCTTGAGTCAACTTTCCCAAATTCTTTTTTTTTTTTTTTTTTTAAGTTTTTCGAGACAGGATTTCTCTGTGTAGCTTTGCGCCATTCCTGGATCTGCTTTGTAGACCAGGCTGGCCTCGAACTCACAGAGACCCGCCTGGCTCTGCCTCCCAAGTGCTGGGATTAAAGGCATGTGCCACTACCGCCCAGCACACTTTCCCAAATTCTTTAAGCTTTGCATCCTCATTCTTCCCAGAAATTGGATGCCACAGTGTATGCAAAGGGGTGTAGTAAAGAAACTACTGAAATAGTTTCTTCACAAAGAAAGGGGGACAGTCTTTATTGTAGATAAGAGAGAGAACAGCCAAAGGTATTTGGAAGAGTCCAGAGCAGAGAGAAACAGACTGAACATGGCCAGGGCTTGGGAAGTGGGAATAGCAAGAGATAGCCAGAGAGGGAATAGAAAAAGTGGTTGTAAGGAGGATAAGTAGCTTGGGGTGGGGAGGGAAGGGCCAGGAAGCTAATATGGAATTTGAAACTTACAAGGATACTTGTGAATAGGGACTGAGGGAGCCTGGAGTGTGAGCTTTGATATGCAATCACAGGTGTATGTCAATGGTGAACCATATGTCCCTTCTGCCAGAGGTGAGGGAAATGACTCCTTTGGCAGATGAACTTTTACAAGTTCCTGAGGAAAGCTGGCTTTTATCTAATGACCAGAAATCCTTTTATAGTCCAGCTTGAATTGAGCCAAGACTATCATTTCTGGACATACGGACTTCCTGAGACCTAACAGAGTTTTGAGTATATTCAAGTTTTCTTTTGACTAACTGAAGTCTGTCTCTGATACATTCTATAAGTAAAGCAGAAATTCTTGCATTCTAGTCCTTCCAGTATGTAAGTTGTCTGTAATACTGTCTACCATGCCCCACACACAAGTATTAGGGATGTATTGCCTTAAAAGGAAATAACAATAAAATCTTATTCAAGGAAATAAAAATTGAAAATTTCACATACTTGTTAGACTGGGAAATACTAGCTTTACCCAGTTGTTTTTTTAGTGAGTTGAACTTCTGGCAGACTGCCGCTCAGCAAATTTTGTGGATTGGCTCCCAAAGAGTCTAATCCCACAAGGTGGCAGGGGACTCAGTCCTGTATGCTTTTCACTTTTACTAGTCTTAGAGAGAGCTGAGAGCTCAGATCCTCTAGGAGCTTGGTCTGGTAGTAGTGGGTTGTCACTTGAAATCCTTCTAGGAACCTATTTTGAGGCAAGTACTCATTCTAACTCATGGCTAGCCTAGAACTCAACTCTAGCCTAGGCTGGCCTCAAACACAGGTGAGTTCTCCTGAGTCACCACACCTAGACATAAAAGCAGCTTTCTTTACTTTTTACAGGCATATTTGTTACCAAACCTCATAAAATGTCAAATGATTAAATTTCAACTTACACTTTGCAATTATTTGATGTGTGAGGAAGTAATGAGAGTGATCATTGGTACCACTTCTACAGACTTATTAGCTATTTTGTGTGGTGTGTTCACATTTAGTTAGAATAGCAAAATTATTTTTGATGCCCCAATCCATGCTGAGTTTCATTTAGATTTGAAATAGAGGAATGTCCATCAACTCACAAAACCGTTTATTAAATGCTTCCTATGTGCCAGGAGCTCTCAGCACTTTGTGTAAATGCCTCATTTCATCCACTGTTGAGGTCTGAAACTGCTCTTAGCTCCACTTGGTAAGAGAAGACTGAAGTAGATTTTTCCAGGGTCTCAGAGATCATGATCCAGCCTGTTTTTCAGTCTGTGCTCTTAAATAAAAATTTCCTAGATCATACTTAATAAACTCCTATATATTTCATAGAATCTTCATAGTTTCAGCAGCAGGTATAGAGGAAGTTGTGGGTGCTCACTGGGCTATTGGATAGCATTGAGGTCTGTTTTAGTTAATTTTGTATTGCTGTGATAAGACACCATGACCAAGCCAACTTATAGAAGAAAGTTTACTCTGGGGTTCACAGTTCCAGAGGGTTGGAGTAGATGACTGTCATGGCAGGGAGCATGGTGGTGGCTGGTGGCAGCATGAACACTGAGCTCTGAACTAGTTGGGGCAGTTAATGCTGAAAAACCACACTGTGTTAAAGGACCTTTATCAAAGTGAAAGAAACCACCTTTTTAAAAAAAAACTTTTGTGATATAGCCCAGCGAGATGGCTCAGTGGGTAAAGGTACTTGCCACCAAGCCTGAATACCTGAGTTCAATCCTTGGGACCCTTATGTGGGAAGAGAGAACCAATTCCGATAGATAGATAGATAGATAGATAGATAGATAGATAGATAGATAGATAGATAGATAGATGCAATTACAAAAAACAAAACAAAACTTTGTGATAATTGTGTGTGTGTGTGTGTTTGTCTTCTAGACCATAGTCTTGAGTTTACTCATGAGGTCAATTGGAAATAAGAACACCATCTTATTGGGTCTGGGATTTCAGATATTGCAGCTGGCATGGTATGGCTTTGGTTCAGAACCTTGGTAGGTATAATATTGTAATGTTCATTTTCTTAATTTTTTTTATATTCTTAGAAATTTTCATTTACTTGTATAATGTCTTTTGATTACATTAGCCCTTTACTACCTGCCTGCCAATCCTCTTCCGACTCCCCAGTAATATATATCTCTCCCAACCTCATAGACATGTGTGAATTTAATCCAGAATCCAATTAGTACTATCCATGTATGCATGGTGTGGTGTGGGGCATGGGCAGCCTACTTATAGCCACACCCCCATCAAAAATTTTTTTTTCTGTGTGTTTTTTTGTTTTTGAGACATGTTCCCTTTTTTCTTCTTTCCTTGTAAGCTAAGGCTGCCTAAGCCTCCCGAGTGCTGGGACTACAGGTGTGCACAACCATGTCCAGCCTTCTCAGCTAAGCCATTGACTGACTTCAGCCTGCTTCTTGCTGGGCTTTAGAGCATGCATAGTATAATTTTCCACATTTGTATGTTCTAGACTGGCTTAAGGCTAAATAGTGGCAGGATTTTGTTTGTTTGTTTTTGACCTGAGATGATTAAGCTATTGAATCTGTTAGGTGCATTTAATCTAATCCGTTTGTTACTAGGAAATAGCATGGGATTCTGGGGCAAAGCCTTACATCTGTTTTGTCTTTTTAGTTGGGAGGGAAAGTTTACTAGTGTTCCTCCCTGGCAGGGTGAGTGGGCACAGTCCACTTCTCCCATCCTGGCTCACGACCAGGCCCAGCTTATCTTACAGGATGCTTCCTGCAGGCTCCTGTTGATGGGTGGGTGGGCTGCCCACCTCTTTGGGTTTGGGTATTATTAGTGAACACTAAGAATGTGTTTTAGTGGGTGATGTATTTTCCAGTGCAGCTTTTGCAGAGGTGAAGTATTTTTTTTCACATATGTGAAGTATTTCAAACAAGAAGCCAGGAACATCCAGCTTACTTCCCTTTATACTTTCAAGATTATATCCAGTCAGTGCTCTTAAACTGAAACACAAATCCATGGGAACTTTGGATGATTACTGGCCTCAATGTTTAAATACACTTGATGTTTCTTACTAATTGTATGTCTAATCCTCCACATAGCCTCTCAACTTCCCACAGAATATTCCATGTACATCATGGTTTGGAACTTGACAACCGAGTTTTACAAACACACCATCTTTGTGAACAAGTACTTACTGTTTCCAGAGTACACAGGGATATATATACCTTTAAATGACTTGTCCAGAGCCAATTAGAGGAACAGAGAAAGTACACTTCTCTTTTCTGTACCACAGCCATTGCACAGTCAGGATGACTTGGTTTGATTGGACAGGTAAAATGGAGAAGCGGTATTAATTTTTGTTTTGCTGCTCTGATTACAGGATGATGTGGGCTGCTGGGGCAGTGGCAGCCATGTCTAGCATTACCTTTCCAGCTGTTAGTGCCCTTGTTTCACGGACTGCTGATGCCGATCAACAGGGTGAGTGGATAGGAACGTTTGCTGCCTGTGGGAAAGCAGGTTCTGAGGTGGCTAGTCGTCCCTTGTCTTAAATATTGACTGTTTGGCTGTTAGCACGTTTGCATCACTGTGATAAAGTGCCTGACAGAAACAGCTTACTGGATTTATATTGGTTGTAGAGTTTTTTGTTTTTTTAATGATTTATTTTTAATGTGTATTGGTGTTTTGCCTACTTGTATGTCTGTGTGAGGTTGTGGGATACCCTGGAACTAGAGTTATAGACAGTTATGAGCTGTTTGTGGGTGCTGGGAATTGAACCCTGGTTCTCTGGAAGAGCAGTCAGTGCTTTTAACCTCTGAGCCATCTCTCCAGCTCTGGTTGTAGAGTTTTTAAAGGGTTCAGTCCATGGTTGCTTGGCCTCATTGTTTGTAGGCCCAGAGGGAGGAATATGTCAGCAAGGGCAAGCATGTGGTAGAAGCTACTCACCATAGTGGTTGAGAAAGTAGATAGGAAGAAGCCAGGAACAAGCTATGTTTGCAAGAAGTCACCCCAGCATTCTGGTTCTTGGGCCTCCCTGAATAGCACTACTAATAGGGACTGAAATTCAACACCTGAGCCTGTGAGGGACAGTGCACATTCATGTCCTGATTTCCTAATGAAGTTTCACTGTCATATTGCTATTGTGATAGTACCTTAGTATAGATACAAGACATGAGTAAATATAAAAGGGTTTTGTGGTAGGAACATTTAGCTGTTGGCATGCTAACAGATGAACAGGGTCCTTCGTGTACCTGGCTATGAGAGAAGAGAGGGTAGAACAGTGGCAGTGGTCACTTAGTAAAATGGTCACTTAGAAAGGAAAGGCCTGTGGTTAAAAACAAGTTGCATTTTTATTTACAAGATGATCCTAAAGAAACTGAAATCAAACTCAGTAGTATATAGTTGACTGAGTAGCAAACTGTGTGTGACAGTTTTAATGTACTTCTGAGTTCCTGGCTGATGTCCATTTGCTACCCAGAATTCCTCCTGTAATGTCTGGGCTTGCATGTACAGAATGTAGGGCAGTAACTACTGATGACATCTGGTAGAGTAAGTTGCTAGTTTCTGCTAACCGTCTCAATTTAGATTGATTGCATGTTTGTAGTTTTTTAGAGTAGGAAAGAGGACAATGTGCTAAATGATTTCTTTAAACATGTAGGTGTTGTTCAAGGAATGATAACAGGAATCCGAGGATTGTGCAATGGTCTGGGACCAGCCCTTTATGGGTTCATTTTCTACATATTCCATGTGGAACTTAAAGAACTGCCAATCACAGGTTCAGCAGACCTGGGGACAAACACAAGTCCTCAGCACCACTTTGAACAGGTAATTCTTCATTTGCATGGTAAAATGTCCCATTTATTTGGCTGGACTACAGGATAGTTTTGAAAACGAAAGCTTTACTGTAAAACTGTTTCTGGTTTTCTGAGACAGAGCCCACTGTAGTTCCAGGAACTCACTGTGTGGCCTGTGCTGATGCTTCTGCCCCAGCCTTCTGAATACTGAGATTACACAGAGCAGCCAGTGATGCCCACCTGAAGTGCTTAGTGTACTTTCGGTCAGATGAAACCCCAATGGATTGGGGCTTTAGCCCTGCTGGAGAGCTTGCCTAGCATCAATGGGCCCTCCATTCAGCCCGACATTGTTAAAACAAAAGTTAATCTTTAAAGTCCAAGAAACTTTTCTTCCGAGTACCTTACTGCAGAATTGTCTGTGCATCCTTTTCCTCTAAGAATGAAGAATCATTTCAAAGCCACTGTCCGTTTGTATGTAATGGCATGTCAGCTCTTTCTGCATTCCATGCTGCTGCTTTTCTGTATCACAGCTGTCACCCGTCTCCAGATGGAGGCGGTTATGCATGCGTTTGTTGATGTGCTTGCTTTATTTCCCTCCTTGTAACTGACATTACCAACGCCAAGCCACATGAACCATTGAGCCAATGCAAACAGCTCTTCGGTTTCCTTGATTTAGCAAGAGTTTTCCCCAGCCAAGCCTATTTCCAAATTTAAAAGAAAAAAAAAAAAGTGGGCCACATAAACAAAACCTGACCATGCAGGCTTCTGTGTCAGAATGAATGTGATCTGGGGCTAAAATAAAATCTGTTTACCTGTTTTTTCTGTGGTTAGCAATGTTGTGTTTTTGAAACAAACAAAAAAAGGTATTGATTCTATAGGTGTCAGTATGTGCAGCTTTGCTTGACTCTGAGGTTCCTGTCTTCCTCTTGGGACTAGCAGATTGAGTGGAGGTGCATGAAGACCTGTTTTCAGGTGCTGTGCTGAAAGCAATGCACAGTTGTCTAGATAATCGTAAGTCTGTGTGCAGGACTTTACAGTAAGAATGTGAAGTATTTTATAACTTGCTTCAATGGAGTCATTGGCTTAGAAAAAATCTGGGTGGTGGTTGTACACGCCTTTAATCCCATAGGAGGATCTCTGTGAGTTGGAGGCCACCAGGACAGCCAGAGCTGTATATAGAGAACCCCTGTCTCAAAAAACAAAACAACAAAAAATCCGAGGAAAAACAGTTGCTAAGCAATTTTAGGGGGAAAGTATCTGTGCAAACTCCCTAACTATTGTTTCTTCCTCAGAACTCCATCATCCCTGGTCCCCCCTTCCTCTTTGGAGCCTGTTCGGTACTGCTGGCTCTGCTCGTTGCCTTGTTTATTCCGGAACATACTAATTTAAGTTTAAGGTCCAGCAGTTGGAGAAAGCACTGTGGTGGTCACAGCCATCCTCACAGTACACAAGCACCAGGAGAGGCCAAAGAACCTTTACTCCAGGACACAAATGTGTGAGGACCGGAATCAGGAAGACTTTTCTCTCAACACCCAGGTCTTAGTTTTCACCTATAGTTCTGGATGTACATTCCATTTCCATCTACAATGTACTTTTAAGATTGTCTTAAGAAATACCTGCATGAACTCCGTGGGAACTAAAGAAAGAAACGGACAGTTTTCCAAAGATGTTACAATTTCTTTCTTTCTAAAAGAAACCTTTTGTTTATTAGCACCAATCTCTTGCCACTAAACTGTTTTATTATACATCTTTAATTAAAAGCTATATATGTAACTCCGCTGTTAGCACGTCTCTGCTACCATTTCCTTAAGGTGTTGAGCTTTTACCTCTGTTCATGCTGACTCAGTGACATGGTAGGTAGTATGGTTGTGGACCTGTTCGCTTTAACATTGTAAAAGCCTGAGTCAGATTTTAATATTGTAAAATCTTGGGTCAAATAATTCAAAGCCTTAATGCAGATGCACTAGAATAAAGAAATGGTAAAGAATTGTTTGCATTTAAAACAACAAAAACTTGTGAAAATTGTAGAAAACCAGAATCATGTTCCAAGCTTGTTTGCCATAATTTTATTTAAAACATTATTCACTACTGTTTTGAAGTATGGAAATATCAGCCACTTAGAATTTAAATTGGGGTGGTCAGAGCCTATACATCTGTGTTCTGCTTCTTACACCACTATCCTTTTGATGTTTGCATACTCATAAGGACCTCAACACTTGAATACATAGTCTAAAAATTATAGAGTAAAGCTGGTAGCCTTGAAAATGTCAATGTGATATCTCTATGTAGATAAATATATATAGTGGCCTTTCAGGACTGTCGCAGTAACACTTTATTTACAGAGCTAATGTTTGTCCTAAATTTTCAGGACCCTAGAAGAGAGCTTTATACAATTACTGATGTGAATTTCTCTAAAGTGTATATTTTTGTGTCCAGTTATATTATTTAAAAAAGTGTTACTTTGTAAAAATTGTACATAAAGTATTGTATAGTTTACACTGTTTTCATCTTGTGTGTGGTTACTGCCTAATGCTTTTTAAACTTGGAGCATTCACTATGATTAAATAAGGTCTCAAAATGTAAATATTCTGTTAATAAAATTAAATATTTTAATGATTTTTTTCTTTTTAAACAAGTCTTGATCTGTGAGTCCCTGTAAGGCCTGTTTGGGCTTTATTTGTTACCATAAGCATTTTTACAGAAACAAGTCTTACCTTAACTTACCTCCTGCAGTCCATTCGTTTGCCCTCACCTAACCAAAAACCCCTGAAGATAAAAATGCAACATTTGCAAATCAACTGGAAATACTTGATTTCCTAACCACAGAAGATGCAAGTCAGTTTTTTTATTTTCTAAACATGCTTCTGGCATATGGAACTCTCAAGTTTGTACTTTATTAACAAAGGTCACAGTTTTTAGAAATAACACTAACAGCAACATTTTGATTATAAACACATGTACAGTTATACACCACAAAACAATTTCAAGCCAAAGGTGAAGAGGTAGAGCAAAGAATTAGCATGGTCTGTGTGCATGGACACTTGGCACAGAGACACTCGGGTAGATAGCTGCTGTGAAATGTGCTGGCCTATCTTGGAAATGTGTGTTTATAAATAGTAAGGGTAGGAGTATCTTTTTTAAAAAGCTACATATGTCATATATCCCTTCCAAAGCCTGCCACAACCCTTATGTACATTACACAGTATTTACAACAGTCCCGCATTGTCCAGACTTCTTAACAATACTCTTTTTTTTTTTTTTTTGGTTTTTCGAGACAGGGTTTCTCTGTGTAGTTTTGGTGGTGATATTCTTACCCATCACTGAACTTTTCATTACACCTCTTGTTGAAGGTAGCTGGCAGTTGGCAGCATCTTGAAAATGAGATGAAAGATCCTTGTCTTCCTGTGGCCCTAGTAAAGTTGGCACTACCTTGATGTACTTTAAAAAAATTGTTTTTTAATGTGTATGAATGTCTTGCCTGCATGTATATCTATACACCATGTGTATGCCTGATGTACTCAGAGACGTAAGGAGGGCAACAGGTCTCTTGGGTTTCTATTGACACAGTTGTGAGCTGTCGTGTGGGTGCTAGGACTAGAACCTATTCCTCTGCAAGAGCAGCCATCAACCGCTGAGCCATTTCGTCAGCCCTCTGAAACTGTTAAGACTATCACATGATTGTTAGCATTTTACAAATAAGATTTGGGGGGTCTTAGGAGGATTTTAATTTCCTTTGGGTAGTTGTAAATAAGAAAACAAAATGGGCCGGGCGATGGTGGCTGACGCCTTTAATCCCAGCACTTGGGAAGCAGAGCTAGGCGGATCTCTGTGAGTTCGAGGCCAGCCTGGTCTACAGAGCGACATCCAGGAAAGGCGCAAAGCTGTACAGAGAAACCCTGTCTTGAAAAACCAAAAAAAAAAAGAAAGAAAACAAAATGGGACCCTTAAGGTTAAAGATGTAGGAAATTTTGTGATATTTATTTGCACAAGAGTATGGTGTATGCCGAGGACCGTGGATCTGTAGAAGCAAGAGTTCCAGGCTATTTTAAACCACTCCAACATGTGTGTTGGGAACTGAACTCAGGTCCTCCACTAAAGCAGTGCAAGGTCTTAACCACTGAACCATCTATCCAGCCCCCATGGTGGAGGTTTATAAACTACTTAATTTCTAAGGAATAGTTCTTAGAAGTTTTAGTAGTGAGAAAGAAAGTTGTAAATTCCTATAGTTAATTTTTCTTTATTAACACTGAGTGCAAATTTTGAATCTATAAAAATACCATGAATATTCATGATGCCATTACCCTGAAGGTTTTTTTGTATTCTAAGCTCAGCCCAGATGACTAAAGCATTTTAGCCATGTAAATACAATGTCCAAATTATTTTTATATAAAAATTATTTCATAGATCAGATGTTTCAGGGAAAATAATTTATTCACTATAAATACTTAATTCATTCTAGCGATTTAAAGTACTTAAGAGTCACCGGATATTTCAACCAAACTCCAGGGCAGGGCCCATACCCAGGAATAGTTGGCTAGCACAAAATGGACTTCACTGTTTTGGTTTGGTATTTTTTGTTTTACTGTTGGTTTGTTTTTCTTTTTGAGGGAGAAAAAAACATGAAATTATGTGGGTAGGGAGGTGTAGACCACCTGGGTGGAGATGGGAGGGGAAAGAAGTCCAAATATGTTGGATGAGTCAGGCATGGTGGTACACACCTTTAGTCTCAGCATTTGGGAGACAGAGGCAGGCAGATCTCCTGAGTTCAAGGCCAGCCTAGTCTATAGAGCGAGTTCCAGGATAGCCAGGGCTACATAGAAAAACCCTGTCTTGAAAAACAAGCAAACAAAAAATTACTGTCTCTTTTTTTATATGTCCATTTTTATATATGTATAAAAAATGGAAGAAAAAACAAACCAAAACAACAAACTTTAAAAGTGTAAGGACTTGAGTGTACAGATCAAAAATCAGAGGCTGAAGCTATTTCTCCCAATACTCAGGTGGCAAATTAAGGATGTTTTGCTAATAAACGTGATAGTATGAGTCACAAGCTTTCTTCAGCTTGTTATTATTCCCTTGCAGGGTGCATTTCTCATTAGGGTGTTTCTTACTCAGACCAACTGTTAATCTGATAAAATTCAGTGATATTTTTGAAGCATTCTGTTTACAGAATAAAATACCATTTACTCAGAATCTTTAACAATCTCCTAAGTTTGTAAATGGCAGCAGTATAACAGGATCCAGATGAGCTACCAGGAATGAGGAGTGAGAAATAAAAGGTGTTGGGTTAACTAGTTGGCAACTGCCCAGGGAAATATGCTGAAGAGGAAGAGGGGAGAACTGTGGGTTTGGAGGATGTCTGCGATGCTCCCAGCATGCCTTCTTTCTGATGGTCTGCAAAAGAGAACAAACACACAGCCTGTTACTACTGCTGTCTTAGACACAGTTAATGAAACTTTACCATACCCAGTGTAGCGTCTTCTCACCTGAAGTACTAAATAGATTCTGGCTGAGTCCACGTAAAGGAATGCTATCTTCTCTTTTCTTCAAGTATTTGGATTCCAGTCCTAAATTTTCACTACTTAAAAAAAAAAAAGTAATCTTTAGGTCTTAAATTTCATTTTATTGTTCATTTTCTATGTGTGTGTGTTGAATGTCCCTAGTCGACAAATTCAAAATGTTCTATATTTTTTTGACCACCCACATGATAACCACAAGTTGTCAACTCCAACATCTGTTGACCCCATTTGATGGATGGCTCAGATGAGAAAGTGCACCAGAAACAACGACGACGAACCAAGTACATAATATCCCTGCAGGCTGTGTAGGAGAAGCAGCCATCTTTTCTTTCCGGCTTAGGTGCCATCCTAAGATAACTGAGTATATATATGCAAATATTCCAAAAACTTGAAGTACCGCTGGTCTCAAATGTTTCGAATAAAGGACACTTAACCTGTGTACTCCTCACTGGTTTTTTAAGCAAATAAATGTATCTATATATAAAATAAATTCCTTCTAAACAAGTATTAAACTTATACTAAAAACTGGGATAAGGACTATACAAGAAATGAAAACTCTCTAAGTACCATAAGATTTTATATCATGGCAAACACACACAGAGGGATGAGAAAACACAAGAGAAACAATATACACTGAGAATATTATCTTCAGTTTATTGAAGACAATAAAATATACTACTAGAACAAAAGTATGTAAGTGACACATGATAAAAAAAATATGTAATTGACTTGAGAATATCATTAATCCAAAAAGTTCTGTGCATGTATTTTGTTTACTTTTATGTGTATGGGTGCTTTGCCTGCATTTATGTCTGCACATGTGTGCAGTGGCCCTGGAGGCCAGGAAAAGGCTTCAGATCTCCCTTGGAGTTACAAAGCGTTGTGGGCAGCCATGTGGGTGTGGGAATCAAACCCAGGAAGAGCATCACTGAACCATCTCTGTAACCCTCTCTTTCTGAGACAAGGTCTTGGCTTTTGCACTCAGAGATCTGCCCATCTCTACCACTTGAGTGGCAGAATTAAAGGCATGTGCCGCTATACCTAGCTTTAAAAAGGATGTCTATACACATATCCAAATGTTTACAAGAACAGTCTACGTTTAACAAAGTCTTATACCATACATCTAAGCAGGATCCTATAATTTAAAAGCATATACAAGAGAGTTCCTTTTTCACAGCCAAGAGTAGCTCACTGAGTACTTACTTTTCCTTATCAGTTGAACAAGGCCTGCTAGCAGCTGTTCCTGGCTGTGCGTCTATTGATGTGCTTGGTTTTGTAAGCTGCAAGTTAAACTGAACCTGTGGGGAGAACATAGCTCATGAACTCGGAACTGAGGCAGTTCCAGGCTGAGCTGAGAGCTTAGGTTTTACTTCTTGGTTAGTCTCAACAATAAAATGAAAGGTTTTGCCTATATTTTACACTCTGTTGATACTTAAGAGAACCTGACTTTTCCTCACAAAAAAAGCTCACATGACGGAAGTGAGAGAAGAGTGAGTAAGAGTGACTGCCGACGGGAACTTGAACATGGACACTAACACACTCAGGTCAACTGCAGGACTGAACAGCCAACGCTTGGCTGGCCTGGTAGCAAGTGCCCATACCCCATGTGCTGGAACGATCAAGACTTTGAAGAGAGCTTGGGCTACACAGCAAGGCTCTGTCTCAAAAATACACAAAAAACAAAACAAAACAAAAAAAACCTATTACCACAACAATAGATTTACCTTGTGTATTCTGAAAACCATGCCTTTTAAAAGGCTTTCAAAGGACTGCTACACTTACTTAAAAATTCTAAGTAAAGCATTTGAATTTAGATTTTAAAATAACCAAAAATAATAAATACGAAAAAACAAACACTACCAAGGAATAATACTTAAGAAGTACAAAATTACAGTGAAACTTGAAAGCACTGAAGAAAGAAATTAAAACATGAAAAGTATTGAACAAGTTAATATAGTTAAGATATCCATTCTACTCATTCATTGGCAAACTCAATGAATTTCCCATCAAAAGCCCAAAGACATTCTTCCAAGAAATAGAAAAAAAAAAAATTCTAAAATGTATACAGAAGCACAAAAGACCCAGCAGAGAATGCAATCTGGAGCCCAGAGCAAAGCTGGAGGTGTCATTATACTTGATTCCAAGGTACACTCCAGAGCCACCATAACCAACGTATCGGTAGGCTGGCTCGAATGGAGATAGATGCACATTCCGATGGAACAGAGGGCAGAACCCAGAGGTAAACCCATGATACTACAGTCAACCACCTCTTGCAAAGGTACCAAAAACATACATTAGAGAAAGAACAGCCTTGTCAGCAAACAGGGCTGGGCATGTGGATATCTACTCGCCAAAGACTGAACTTACCCTCTTGCCTTGTATAAAAATCAACTCAAAATGGATGAAAAGTCCTTAATGGAAGACCAGCAACTCTGAAACTACTAAAGGGAAAACATTTCAAAAAGACAGTAGACTGGCGATGATTTCTGGACAGAACCACAAAAGCATGGGAAAGAAAAGCAAAAAATAACAAATGGAAAAAGACACAATCATCGAAGAGACAATCTACAGAATGGGAGAGAATATCTGCGATCACATATCCAACAGAGAATTCATGTCCAGAATACACAAACCAAAAAAATTCACAAAACAAGGAATCTATTTTAAAATATGCCAATGATTTAAATGGATACTTTCCCAAAAAAATAAAAATATGGAAAAACTGCTCAATGATTTTAGCCACCAGGGAAATAGAAAACAAAATTACAATGAAGTAACTTCTTGCCCCAGGTAGAATTATCAAAATAAAAACAAATTAGCAAATGCTGGTGAGGATTTGGCAAAAAGGAGTCATACCCTGTTGGTGAGGATGTAAATAAACACAGTTACTGTAAAGATCGATACAGATGGTCCTCAAAACACTATCCATGGGTTTTGTATGAATTCACTTCACTCTTGGGTGTACACCCAAAGGAATAAAAGCCAGAATACAAAGGAGATAAATGTACACCCATGTTCGCCACATCACAGTTCACTGCAGCTAACACAGAATCAGCCTGGATGCCCATTAAAATATAAAAGGAAAATACAGTGTGTGTACATACACATATACACACTACACACTGAAGTATTCAAATCATTTGCAGCAATATTGATGGAAATGGAGGGCATCACATTAAACAAAATAGCCAAATACAAGTATCCTATTGCACATTTTCTCTCATTTGTGAAAGTATCACCAACAGTCCCCAAAATCAAGACAAGGAAAAGATACAAAATACAGGAAGCAAATAGGAACAGGCAAACCTTGAGATCAAACACAATGATGTTAAAACTGCCAGCCTGTGGGCAGAGCACATTTAAGAAACAAGCTATGATTCTCAGCACCAAATACAAATTACAAAACTATCTTAGGAGCAACACATGCACAATCTGACTCCAACCAAAGAATCAAAGGGGTTCTGCTGACAGGTCACAGAATGGTCGCTGGATGTTGCACATTTGGGATAGATACAAATGGTACAGCAAATCCTATAAAAACAGCTGACACAGAAAACACAGTCTATAGAAACAGATCAGACCTTGAAACTTCAACTAAGAATCTGTAGCTGGAGTTTTCTCCAGTCCTGCCCAGCCCCTCGGACCCCACAACCACTTATAAAATAATCACTCAGAAGCTCATATTAAACTACTCAGCCATTAGCTCAGGCCTACCATTGTCTAGCTCTTACACTTAAACTCAGCCCATTTCTGTTCATTGATATGTCACCACGTGTTCCGTGGCTTTACATGTTGCTCCCTGGACGGCAGGCTGGTGTCTCTCCTCGGCTTCCAGCATTCTCTTCCCTGCTTGTCCCGCCTATACTATATTTCCTGCCTGGCTACTGGCCAATCAACGTTTTATTTATCAATCAATCATAGCAACATATATTCACAGCATACATGACATCCCACAGCAAAGAATCTTTTTTAATTATTTTGATGATTCCTTTTATTTATTTTTTTATGTGCATTGGTATTTTGCTTGCATGTATGTCTGTGTGAGGATGTCAGATCCCCTGGAAATAGAGTTACAGACAGTTGTGAGCTGCCATGTGGGTGCTGGGAAATCAATCTGGGTGCTCTGGGTGGGCAGCCATCTCTCCAGCCTGAGTAAGAATCTTTTTTAAAAAGTTTCTTCTTTACAATTTAAACAGACTCTAGAATCTCACAATACACTATCCAGAATACAGTCCTAACTATTTAACAAAGAACCAGGAAAATCGAAGCAACTAGGTGTATTGAAAAAAGAACTCAAAAGACACCGCCATAGGCTAACGAACATCAGATTGCAGGAAAACGCTTTAAAGCACCCATTATAACCATGCTTTAAGCAGAACACTCATGAAACAAATATTAAAAAAACGTAGGGCTTGAGGGTATATAACTTGGTGGTAGGTCACCTGCCTGGTGAATGAAAAAAGAAATAAAGAGGAAAGGGCATGACTGCTCCTAGGTATGGTGGAGGAGAAAGTTTATTGTAGATGTGTGGAAGAGCATAGGCAGAGGGAGAGTCCAGAGTGGACATGAGCAGGCTGAGCTGGGCCGTGTGGGAGCGTGGGAGGGGAAGGGAGAAAGGGAGAGGAGACTAGGTGCAGCAGCCAGGAGGCCAGAGGTCCAAGAGAGAAGAGGCGGGGAACCCAAATATCTGCATTATATAGGGAAGAGCCTCTGGGGGCAGGGCAGCTCAGCCCCTGGGCTGGAAAGTTCAGGGTAAGGGTTGGGTATGCCAGCCATACCCTGTAACAGGTAGGGACTAAGGGATGCTGGGAGAACCTGGTGGCCAGGTCTAACTTTGCTATGTTAAATAGGCACCTCAGCTGTTTGTCTAGGGTCTGAAACTTAACACCTGGCATACATAAGGCTCTAGATTCTGTCCTTGGCACTGAGGGAAGGGGAAGAAGAAAAGAAAAGGAAACAAGTAAGAATTTAAAAACTGAAGAAAGAAAAAACAAACAAATGATAGGTTCTACAGTAGAATGGAGCCAGCAGAGAGAGATCAGTAATCTTAGCAGAGCACAGTGGTACATGCAGATCTAACGTTAGCATTTGGAAAGCCGAAGGTAGGAGAATGGACTTAAGGCCAGTGTGAGTACAGAGCGAGGCCCTCTCTACAAACAGACTAAGGTGCTGAGGATGCAGCTCAGTGGCAAAGGGCTTGCCTAGCAGGCAAAAATATCCACACACATAAAATAAATCTATTTTTTTTTCTTTTAATTTTCAAAGTCCCATGACTCAAAAAGCTATCAACAATATAAAAAGGAGCCAGCAGGTAAGGTGGTTCACACCTGCAATCCCAGCACTCAGGAAGACTAAGGGACGAGAAACACGAGTTCAAGGACCGTCCAGGCTACATACGGAGACTCAGTCACAAAACAAAAGGGGAGGGAGGGAGGGAGGGAAGGAAGGAAGGGAGAAAGGCATGGGGGCGGCGGAGAAAGGAAGGAAAATAGATGAGAGAAAAGGAGAAGCTACGAACTGACAGAAAACATGTCCCGATCATACATCTGATGGAGGACGTAGTCTAGAATACACACGAATCATCTCATAGTAAATTGTTTATAAATTTGGAAATGGGGCTCAGTAGGTTGGGGCGCTTACTGCCTAGTCTGATGACCTAAGTTCAAACGGTGGAGAGAAGCAACTCCCAACTGCATACACAATAAATAAATTAATTAAAAAAGAAAAAAGAAAAGATGTGTGCCACGATGCTCAGCCCAAGCTGGCTTTGAGCATTCTGCTTCAGCCTCTGGATTATAGGAATTCGCTGCAATGCCCACCCAGATCCTATTTTCGCTTTTAGTTTTCTGGGTCAGGGTTTCTCTGTGTAACCCTGGCTGTCCTGGAACTTGCTCTGTAGACCAGGCTGGCCTTGAACTCAGAGAATCCCCCTGCCTCTGCCTCCTGAGTGCTGGGATTAAAGGCATGGCCACCACCGCTCAGCTCTATTTTCCTAAACCACTAAATTATACTGTAAATAACAGTCACTTCAAAGTGTATGAGTACAACTCACAAAGAAAGATATATCCCTTACTGAATATTTAAGTTCTGTGCTTTTCTTGTTTGTTTTTACTGCTGAGGGTAAAATATGATCAAAAAATATGGAAGGACTGGAGTAAATGGCTCAGCAGTTAACAGCACTGGATGCTACTGCAGAGGTTCACAATCTGGTTCCTGGCACCCATGTCCGGTAGCTCACACCCTCCTGTTAACTCTAGCTCTAGGGAGGGACACCCTCTTCTGGCCCCCACAGGCACTGGCACACATGTGGCACACGCTCACAATGAATCTTTTTTTTTTTTTTAAGATTTATTTATTTATTATGTATACAGAAGAGGGCACCAGATCTCATTACAGATGGTTGTGAGCCACCATGTGGGTGCTGGGAATTGAACTCAGGACCTCTGGAAGAGCAGTCGGTGCTCTTAACCTCTGAGCCATCTCTCCAGGCCCACAATGAATCTTTTAAAAAGAAAATACAAGCCGGGCGGTGGTGGCGCACGCCTTTAATCCCAGCACTCGGGAGGCAGAGCCAGGCGGATCTCTGTGAGTTCGAGGCCAGCCTGGGCTACCAAGTGAGTCCCAGGAAAGGCGCAAAGCTACACAGAGAAACCCTGTCTCGAAAAACCAAAAAAAAAAAAAAAAAAAAAAAAAAAAAGAAACTACAGCAATCATGAAACGGGGTTCTGAGAAGCAAACCATGGAGGAGAGGTGGGCAGTGAGACAGCTCACAGGACAGACTAAGCTCTGTGGCTAAGGCTGAGGGCCTGAGCTCAGCCAGTGGCACCTAAGTAACAGATGGAGGGAAGTGACTTCTACAGGCTGTACTCTGAGGCCTCCTTCCCATTCCCAAGTGACCCCCACACACAACAGAGGGAGAGCGACAGACAGACAGACAGAGAGAGAAGCCTGGAACAGTGTTGTGTCCCTGTAATTCCGGCTACTTGGAGCAGAAGCAGGAAGATGCTACCTAGGACAACATAGTAAGACCCATCTCAACAACAAAGCAATAATGAAAAATCAAAAACAAAGACTGCCCATATATTTAAGGACACCATATAAGCACCAAAATATTAGTTATAATAATGATGATCAAGAAATAAACTGGACAGAAAAAAATCTTTGCTAATAAATCAAGTATGAGAAGATTGATTATTTCTCATACACCACTTGTGACAATGTCACCCAAACTGCATTTCAGAATTTGCTGGCTATCAGCCTGCCCTAGACATAAAAACTCTGACAAGAGAGTAAGAAAACTGAGTATGCTAGTAGCATGATGTTAGCAATCTTTCTTCAGCTTGTTGACTCGGTAAAACAATGAATAAAAATGGAGAGATGAGAAGAAATAAGCCAAGATTCCATAGACTGATCTCTAGTGTACCAGGCTTTTTCTTTTTGGGCCACCAACCAGCTCCCAAATCATGACACAGAGACTTTTTAATTAGTTAGGAATGCTCAGCCTTAGCGTATGCTTGTTTCTGGTCAGCTTTTTTTCTTTATCTTAAATTAACCTATTTCTCTTCATCTACATTTTGCCTCAGGGCTTTTTACCTTTCTTTATCTATGTCCCACTCCATCTAGCTGGCTGTGGTTCCCTGGCTGGCTGGCCCCAGGCAGGCATCTCCCTCTCTTTCTCCCTCATTCTCCTCCTCCTCCTCCTCCTCCTCCTCCTCCTCCTCCTCCTCCTCCTCCTCCTCCTCCTCCTCCTCCTCCTCTCAAACCTAGATTTCTCCTCCCACTTATTCTCTCTGTCTGCCAGCCCCGCCTATCCCTCTCCTGCCTAGCTATTGGCCATTCAGCTTTTTATTAGACCAATCAGGTGCCTTAGACAGGCAAGGTGAAACAAATGCAACACATCTTTACATAATTATACAAATGCAGCATAAACAAATACAACACACCTTTACACAGTTAAAGTAATAAATATTCCACAGTATAAACAAAAGTAACACATCTTTGCCTAGTTAAAGTAATAGTCCACAACAATCTAGGCTTTACAAACTGCAGTGATTCTGCACACACTTGGTACTTGTATTTCCTTTAAGCATATGCTAGATATTCAGTAATCATCTAATACATTACCTACTAGTTAGCAGCTGAGCAACAAACACACTTTTAAAAGGCGAAACATATTTATATGCCAACAAGTTTCTGTAATTTTCCAGAACAGTTCATTTGGCTACCTTTGGTCCTGAAATTGGATGGCTGGTGTTTTTGGCAGATACTACATGAGGAAAAACATTCTGGAATGCAAACGCAGAGGAGACAGGATAGCCAATTCCACAGGTCGGGTAATTTAGTCTATTATCAACCTAAAAACCAAAATATAAAATGATTGCAGATGAGAAATATCTGACCCAGAAAGCAAAATGTCTGCTAGTAATCATTACTAGTTAACAGCGATATCTCAGGGGCCAATTTTCTCTAGAAGACACCACAAAATGTTGCTTTTTAGTAACCAGAGGGTGGAACCTCTTTGGTCCACCTAGAGGGTCCTCCAGACTAGCTATTATGGTTCAAAGAAATTACTGGGTTTGCCTTTGAATGGGGTTAAAACAAAGACTGCCAAGGCACCTTGTTTACCTAGCCCTACTGACAGAGAAGGTATAAGGAAGATTTGGGGTCATCAACAGTCCATTCAGAGATAAATAATTTTGTCAGATTGAATAAAAATTAAGACTATTGTCTTTTAGCAGACAAGCTGAAAGAAATGCTTTGTACTAATTTTAATATCATGGCACCAGCATTAACCAATATCATGAGAACCAAGTTTCTTAAAAGAGGCCACTTGTGTTGCCTCTGAAGCCAGTGGCGGCACTAGAGATACCCTTTACACAGCTGTTTGACAGCACTCAGTGAGGATTCAACTGTTTCTCTTTTTGTACCCCATTCCAACTTAGCAGCACTCTTTTCCAAGTTTTCCACAATGTTTATCTACAGTTTATCACAGTAGATTAAAAATCAGTGGCAACCACTCTTAGCCAGCAACATCCCTCTGATGTCCAGCTGGGATTACTGCTCCATGTGATGCGGCCTGCAAACTATGAGGGACCCTAAGGAGTCTCAGCAAGTGGTTAAAGGGACAGACAGGCTGAATTTAGTCATGTCAGAGTATTTGAGGGAAAGATTAAAGAAAGTGGAACTTTACCATTGACTGATTACAAGCTACTAGGAAGTAGAAATAAGTGTCTGAGTCTTACTGATTAAGCCAGGGGCGTGTGTTAAGGCCAGAACTGTTAGTGGTTAGAGAGGCCACAACTACGAACGTCAGCCAGGACAGAAGGCTGTCTAGCCCTTTCTGTAGCCTAGCAGACTTCTGTCTGTGTTCAGATATGATTGAAGAGCTCTTGTTTTGTGTTGATTCATCAAGAGAGCACATCTGATGATGACACTCTGTGTAATTGTTATGTTCAAGAGGAGAGCCTAAGTCTTTAACTGTAATGAGCAAGTGCTAGTCCTCTCAGCCTTGCTCTTTCCTAACACCAGGCCACCTCCTGATCCTAAGAGCTGTCTTTCTTCTCCTCCCATTCCTTGTAAGGAAAAAGCTAGAAATGTCTCTCACGATGCTCAGACTCTAGAACCAACAAATCTGTTAATAAAGCTGCCTCCCCACTTTGCTTGCTGACCAAATCAGTGCAGGCTTTTCTCCATAGTACTTCCAAACTGAGTCCAAATCCTCAACTTTCTCTGCTTGAAGTTTTCTAAACAATCTTTCTCTGTGTGTGTTCATGTGTATAAGTTTCAGTACATTGAATAATGATTTCTATAGAAAAGGTTATGAAGTATGCCCTTCATGCACACATGTAAGTATATACACACATAGTCCACATATTCACAATCACACAGAGGCATGAAGAGTGCCCTTGAAATACAGCCTCTGCGTTAAGATCATGTATGTCTGAGCTGCACCTCCAAGGGCAGTATGTCCGGACTCCTACTGAGTGACTGTGCACTCTAGGAACATCACTCACATCTCGTCTCAACTCTTACCACATTCAGGTTGGGAGAGATCCCACTTCTGATGGGGTTGCTGCTGGAATGCACAGGTGGAGTGGAAGAGGGGCCCAATGTGTCTTGCTTTCTTACCAGCTGGTTTTCATTTAATTCTTTGTTTAGCCACGTGATTACTTAAATAGGAGAATAAGAAGCAGAACAGAATTTCATTTTAGTGTTAATTTTTTGAATAATTTAACACAATTAAATGATAATACTTTTCTCTCTTTGGCTTTTTTTCAAACAGGTTTCACTGTAGCCAGACAGGCCCACAATTGTTGCTCTTTCTGCCTCGGTCTCTCAAGGGCTCAGATTACAAGTGTGCAGGTGCACACTAACTATAGTTTTGTAATACTCAGTTTCTAAGCTGCTTTACACCAGGCACACATACAAGCTTGACACATGTTTGTAGTTAGAGATGCTTACTTGAGCAACTGCTGCATGGGACTTCTTATCCTATTGCTTTCCGAAGCACATACTTCTACAACTCAAAATCTGACAGCTTTTGTTTCTAGAACAGTAGCTGTTAGATATTTAAAGTTCATAATTCTATGTCTGATGCCTAGTTCTTAGAACTGAGAAAATGTTCAACGAAAAGTTTAACCTCACCAGGCATGGCATCACATGACTTTAATACTCAGGAGGCAAGGAGGAGGTGGAGCTACACATCTCCAAAACAAAATAACAACAAAAAAGTAAACTTAAAGCAGAAATTATTTGTACATAACAATGTTTTCATTTACCTGCACTTTTACTAATTCAAATAAAAATTCAAGTTAACAATAAAACTATGAGCCTTATTTACAGAAAACTAAAACATTACTTACATTTTTCATTATTTTTTAAAAGTTGTTTACTTTCTTCAAGTTTCTGAACTGTAGTTTCTAATTGCTCTTGTAATTTGCATACCTAAAATATGTCAATCATCACAAGTCAATAAAAGCTGAAGACTAAAGAAATCTACTATACTATTAATGAACTGATTACTACTAAAACCACTAAATGAAGCCAGGTGGTGATGTCGCACCCCTTTAATCCCTGAAGTCGGATTATCTGTACATAATAAGTAATCCTGAGAACCAAGGCTTTGGAGTACTGATAAATAACTTTGCAGACTTAAATGGGTTACTAACATCTACCTAATCTAGTGGGGTTTTGTTTAAGGAAAAAAGGCCAAAGCAACTGTCTTCATCCAACCAGGCTGAAGTTTTAGCACCATGTGTACGTGGGGAAGCTCACGAATGTACATGAAGACCCACAACCCAGAAGCAGGAGACAGTGACCACCTCTTGCTCTTTGGCTCGAAGAGCTTGTCCAGCATCCTGCGATTCCTTTCGCTCCCTTTGGAGCATTTCCTCTTTCTCAGCCAATAGCTTTTCTTGCTGAATAGTAACTGTATTCTTCAGTTTCATTTTGCCCATGAGAGTTTTAAGATCCCCTTGTAACTTCTTGATAATTTCATTTGCCTGTAAGAGAGCCTCATATGAATATTTATGCAATCCAATGCGATATTAACATTTTGCTAAACAGTTCAAAGCCAACCTTCAGAAGCTCTGCTGATAACGATTTTATTGTAGCTTCAAGTTTTCCCAGCTGCACCTGATTCTTCTCACCATTTTCTTCTAGAGCCACCTGACATAAAAACAAGCATGAGGAAGACACTGTGTTTATTTAGGGGAAGCATCGCTAGGAAATGTGATCCATTTATTTTTAAATTTTTACAAAAGACCTTTTGTTCTTGGATTGTATCGAATGCTTCTTTTGTTCTCAGAACAAGCTGGTCTTTATCCTTGATTTCCTGTTCCAAAACTGCCACTTTGGTTTGTAGCTGGTTAATATGCTTTTCTTTCTCGTGGCATTCAGCATCCAGAGTACAGTTCTCTCTTCTCAGAGAAAGGACCTCTTGCTTGGTCCGCTGCAGCTCCTGGGGGGGGGGGGGGGGGGGTTGGAGAAAGGAATTATTATGCATATGTAAAGGAAATGAGTCAGCTGGTTATTTAAAACTAAGGTGTAGGGGTCAGAGAGATGATTCAATGGATAGAAGAACTGGCTCCCCTCCAGAGGAGGCAGGTTCAATTCCCAGCATCCACAAGGCAGCTTACAACTGTTTCTGTCGAGTCCCAGGAAATCTGATGCCTTCTTCTAGCCACCACAGATACTGGGTACAGACATGCAAAGGCATACATAGAGGCAAAACATCCATACACATAAAAATAAATGAAAATTTAAAAAGCAAACAAACAAAATACTAATTACCTTAAAAAAAAAAAAAACATTCTGCTGGGTGGTAGTGGCGCACACCTTTAATCCCAGCACTGGGAAGGCAGAGGCAAGCAGATCTCTGTGAGTTTGAGGCTAGCCTGGTCTACAAAGCGAATTCCAGGACAGCCAGGGCTGTTACACAGAGAAACCCTGTCCAAAAAACAAAAACAACAACTTTCTAAAAAACCAAGAGGTCTTAAACACCAAAACTGTCCCCAAAGGCAGGTGCAGTAGTGACTATCTTCATAGCACTCAGAGCTGAGGCAGAGTCAGCGTAACTTCAAGGCTAGCCTGGGCTACATAATGCTCATCTGAAGCCAAAAAATAGTCTTTAGTAATTTGGGGTCCTATTATGTTTTTTAAAAGCCATGAAAATCTCTCCAGTGGTGTGTGTAAGTTATAGATCTGGACACAACTTTAAAATATACTTTGAATTCAATTATACCAAGGAGAAAACAAAGCAATCCTGATTTATGGAAAAAAACAAAAATAAAAGCCAACTTTTTCTTTTATGTGTATGAGCCTCATGTATATATGTGCACCACATCCATGCCTGGTGCTTGTAAAGGTCAGAAGAGGGCATCAGATTTGGAACTATAGTTATGGATGGTTATAATCCAGCATGTGGGTGCTGGGAATCGAACCTGGATCCCCTGCAAGAGCAACAAGTGCTCTTAACTGCTGAACCATCTCTCTAGCCCCATACTGTGTAATTTTATTATCTACTTCTTATAATATATTACAATTATTTTCCACATCAATAAATGTCTTAACATTTCTAAATTTCTCTTTGAATTATATTTAAAGCAAGGAAAAAAGGCAAATAATAACTATTAACTAAAAATGGATTTCAAAAAAAAAAATCTAGAATAAATTACATCTCAGTAAGATAACAGCAACCAAAATGTAACTGCTCTAAGTCCAATAAGTAATACTTAGGGAAATGTTTTAACAAAAAGTGTTTAAGGTAATTTTATAGTACACAACAATGGTTTTTGGAGCAAACTTTGATATCAGATAGACTTGACTTCAAATTAGAATAGATGTACAGGGCAACTGTGGAAATACTGAACTTCTTTTAGTGTCCTCATTTATAAAGTTGTCTTGACATGTGTGCACTCATTTTTAAACACACATGCACAGACCAATAAATAAAATTTTAAATAATGCAGGTTCCTGGGAAGGAGCTGACATGAGATCACTCTTCAAAAAAGCTTTCATGGGAAACAAGGTCCTGAAGGAAATCAGTACAGAAGTCTGAGGGGAGCTGGGCTGGGACGAGATGGCTGCCAGGGACAGCATGATAGGTGCCTTGACAGGACGCAGACCCTTTAGTTCTAAGAACAAAGCAGGTTCTGACTCTTACTGATTTTCAAAGGATGAGCAAACGTCATACCATGTGATCTAGTCTGGCCTGGCCTATGTGCCAACGTGCATGAAAGCAGGAACTAGGGAAGATCATGACTTATCTTACAGCTACAGATAGGAAGGCGGGGGTGCAAGACCACAGCACAGCCACCTTATCTATTCTGATCACAGACAGAGCTGTAGGGATTTGTGGCCTGATATCTGTTAGAAAAAGGACTGTGATCTAACATAAGTTCCCCAAGAACTTCAAAAGCCTTATGTAAATTGCCTAACATATTGACTGCACACAGTAACTATCCAATAAATGATAATCACTTTAGGACATGGATGCCTACAGTGTTTAACTTCAAGTAATTATGAAACTGAACACTCACAGAGAGATAAAACAAAGGAGTTATACTCTACAGGTGATCTGCAAATCTAAGAAGAATCAATTTGGTGTTATGGCTCAAACATGAAACGTCCCCAGAGGCTTCATCTCCCGCTGAAGGCACTACATTGGGAGGTTGTGGAAACATGAAGTGGGGCTTACCAGAAGAAGTTACAGGGACCACGTCCTCAGAGCTGTGTTGTATCATGTTCCTGTGGTATCACATTCCCTACCCACTTCCTGTCCACTGTGAAATGAATAGCCCCCTTAACCCCATTGCATCAAGTTCAAACTATAGCCAGAATAAGGCCTCTGAAATGCTGAGCCAAAATAAATCCCCCTCTCTTAAGTTGTTGATGTCAATATTCTGTCACGGATACAAAGATAACTAACACAATGAAGTTGTAGAAAACTCAACATAGTTAAGGCTGTTAAACTGACCCATTTGGGGGTTTAGATAGAAGATATCATAAAGCATTATTATGAAGCCATTCCATGCGCCAAGTCAGAAATGTTGCACTAACCACCATCAAAGAGTATAGGGTATAAATGTACACATCTACTGTCAATGCAGAATATTTCAAGGATCTACACATAAAATGGATGGAGCTTTAGCTTCTAAACACTAGTGAAATGGAACTTTGGTGATCTCCAATGTTAAATATATAAACTTAAAAATCAGAAATAAGCTGGGCGTGGTACCACATCCTTTAATCTGAGCACTAGGGAAGCAGAGGCAGGTGGATCTGAGTTCAAGGCCAGCCTGGGCTACACAGAGAAACCCCATCTCAAAAGACAAAGCAAACAAACAAAAATCAGAAATCGTGTGTTCGCCTGTAGTCCAGCCACTACGTAAGGTAAAGTCAGAGTCAGGTACTAGACTGAGACCAGGAGTCTGATGCCAACCTGGGGAACAGAGAAAACACTGTCTCAAAAGAAAAGTCTGAAAATAGCTTCTACTAATGCTAAGTAGAAACTATCATTAGTGCCACCACACCCACAACTGTCTGGGGCAAACACCAACACTGTTTAAACTGCTCTGATGTGCAGGGTATGAAGCTCACCGCAGAGCAGGTGCCAGGTATGCAGGAGGCCCTGGGTTAAATCCCAGCAATGCAAAACAAACATTCCTGGTGCTGGAAAGAAAGACAGGCAAACAGCAAATGGTTACAAGCCACCTTCTTCCCCTTGTTGCCTGTAGGATCTTAAGCAAAGGACAGACAACAAAACTCTGTGCTGCCCACTTAGCTCTGCAATGAGGATAATGGCACCCAAGGACGAGGGAGTTTCTGCAAGTCACTTCCAGTGTCTGCCATCACCTCGCACATGCTCAGTAAGCATTGGCTATTGTCTAGCACTGGTACTGTCACTGGTCATTCACCTTCACAGCTGCTAGACTAAACTTGTCAACACTGCCCTTGTGAGACCCGGACAATGCACTAATATTAAAAAATACACTGAAAGAATCTGAGAGATGCCCTTTTACTCGATATTTACATTCAAACTCCAAACTACACTACCCCAGTTCCTCCTTTTCATCACATCTTCTATTCCCTGTTTTCTTTGCACTGAGATGATCATTACAGTGCAGAGCACGCAAGGGAGCACCATCTACTCGGCAGTGCAGTGACCACCGGGAAACCAAGCGAGTCGACCCAGCGGTCCCCAAGTGTGCCACGGGTGAAGCAGCCGGCACTCTACCTCTTCCACACCAGCAAGCTTCGCTTTCAGTTCTCTGGCCGTGGCGTCTCCTTTATATTTCTTCTCAGTCAGGTCTTTATTAGCGGCCTCTAATTCAGACAATCTGTTTTGAAGCTGGTGGACATTTCGTTGGTGGAGAGCTTCCAGCTCCTTTTTCTGTTGTTCGTGCTGCTGCTGGTACTGAACCTGTGCCTATTACAGAATGGTATGTCAAAGAAGAAAGAACAGAAAATAAATAGGGAAAGGTCAGAAGAAAAACAACCATTTCTTCATCATTTTCAGATTTCCCTATTTAGAAAAAGTCTATTTCAATTACAGATTTCATGAAAGAGCAAGTAAAGCAAACAAAGGTATATTTAACACTATTGTCTTGTCAGTAATCTCCCAACATTCAGGAGGTATAAACCGGAGGATCAGCTGGGCGGTGGTGGTATATGCCTCTAATCCCAGCACTCGGGAGGCAGAGGCAGGGGGATATCTGTGAGTTTGAGGCCAGCATGGTCTACAGAGAGAGTTCCAGGACAAGCCCCAAAGCTACACAGAGAAACCCCGTCTTGAAAAAAAACAAGCAAGCCGGGTGGTGGTGGCGCTAGCCTTTAATACCAGCACTTGGGAGGCAGAGCCAGGTGGATCTCGTGAGTTTGAGGCCAGCCAGCCTGGTCTACAGAGCAAGATCCAGGACAGGCACCAAAAGTACACAGAGAAACCCTGTGGGGGTGGGGGTGGGGGGGGACGGGACGGGACGGACGGACCTGTAGTCATTCTCTGCTACATAGCTACATGAGACTATCTAAAAAAACAGAGTAACCAGAGTAGTGGAGGCAGATAAGTAGATAGTGTAAAAATATAAAATCTCCAGTCACAAATACTGTTTAATAAGAATGCAGAAGAAAAAAGAAAAGGCGGGACCCAGGTGCGGAGGTACACACAGTTAATCCTGCATTCAGAAGGTAAAGGCAAGCCAATCTCTGAATTCCAGGATAGTCAGGGTTATACAGACAAACCATGTCTCATAGAGAGACAGAGAGAGGTATGCAGTGACACCCTGCTGTAACCCTCTGCCATTAGTAAGTAGGTCTCAGTCATTCAGAACTCATCATTTGAGTATCTTTTACACTATGGTTCAATCCTGTACTATGTAGTTTTATCTATATTGTGATGTACAGATTTTTCTTGCCATTATTCCCTAAACAACACTGTCCAACAATTGTTTACATGGCATATATATTATGTTAGACATTATAAGTAATCTAGAGATGATCCAAAGTATAGATATGCATGTTATATGTAAATAGTATACCACTTTACAGAAGGGACTTTTGAGCCTCTGTCTACTTCAGTATCCTGAGGAAGAGCCCCTGGAATTACTTCTTTATAGATACTGAGTGACACCTATACAAAAAAATTTATGTTTAGGATATACAAATAATCCCTAAAAATAAATACGAAAAATACTAATAGGTCAATTTAATAGTGGTCATGTTGAATGGGCACTGCAGAATCGAGCTGGTCAATATGTATACGAAAAAAGTTCATTATTATGTGATAGTGTTATAAACCCACTGAGTGGCAGTGTAAACTTCCACTGGAAAACAGGCAGTTCCTGCTAAAGCTAAACACATGCCTCTATGAGAACCCAGTCATTTCAACAGTAAATTGTGCCCAAGAATAGAGAGTGTACACTTACACGAAAAGACATGTAGTAGGTTGCTCATATCAGTTTAATATATAACAAAATAAATAAATCATGGTCTAGTCATAAAATAGAATACTATACAATAATAAAAGGAATCATGCTATTGAATTTCAGAGCTGTTATGTTGAGGGAAGGAAATGATACAGAAACATACTATTTGATTCAACTTACGTTGAAGAACAAACAAAACCAAGCAATGATGGCAGCAGTCAAAGAGGAGATGACTCCATGTCCTAATTTAAATGAAAATGGTCCCCGGAGGCTCACAGGGAGTGGCATCATTTGAAAGGATTAGGAGGTGTGGCCTTATTGGAGAAAGTGTGTCACTGGGGATGGACTTTGAGGTTTCAGATGCTCAAGCCATGCCCAGCGGTTCACTCTCTCTTCGTGCTGCCTGTGGATCCAGATATAGAACTCTCAGCTACCTCTCCAGCACCATGTCTGCCTGCATGCTGCCATGCTGATAATGGACTGAACCTCTGAAATGTGATCCAGTCCAAATTAAATGCTTTCCTTTATAAGTCTGCTATGGTTATGGTATCTCTTCACAGCAACAGAAACCCTAAGACACTCCATAAGAGTACCAGACAGACAGGAAAGCACATAAAGGAGGCTTGAAGGGTGTCATAATATTCTAAATTTTAATTTGGGTTAAAGTTATAAAAAAAAAAAAAATCCAACAGCAAAAAACTAACTAGTATTAAGTACATTAAAATTTATTATTAAAGCTATAAAATAGAAGGTAAGAAATCTCACTACAAAAGAGCAAATGGAGTAAAGGTCAAAAAATAGTCCACAGAAGAAATGAAAATGGCAAAAAGTCATGTGAAAAGATGCTTAACTTCACACAAAGATCTGACAGGAAGTGATGAAAGTTTTCATGCCTGTCAGGTGGCAAATACAAAGATGATTAATAGTATCAGGAACACAGGGAAATAAGGACTTTCAGGATTCCCATGTGATGTAACCTTTTAGGTGACAAGTATGTATCAATAAAATTTTATATGAATGTGTCACAATGTGAACAGAAAGCTCACTCATTGCTCACAGTAACCAAAATTTCAAAGCATTTAAATGTCTACCAGTTTGGTAAGTAGTTAATTCAAATTGTATCTGAATGACAAATTATAGCTATGTAGCACTAAAAAGGAGTATTTAAATTGATAGAGAGTGACATCTTATGTTAAGTTTTTAAGAAAAGTTATAATCAACATATCTAATAAAATTTTATTAGCATGGAATAAAACCCAAAATGTCATCTATAATTATAATTTACATTGCTATGAATTTATAAACAAATACTTATAAACTGCATAGCACTCATATATACATAGAGAAATGTCTAGAAAAAGGTATCAAATTATCTACACTGAGCTGAGAATCAATATGATGACTTAAGGGAGGACCTCCAGGTCACCCACAAGGGGCGAGACTGACGGCTAGGAAGCCGAGAAGAATAAAATGCCCAGGATTACTATATAGTCTTTGCATAGTAAGACTGAAAAATAAGCTTTTAATTTTGATTTTATGGACTTGTTAAATGTTTGAAAAATTTAAAGCAAGCATTTATTACTTTTATAATTAATGAAATAGCTAAAAATAATTTTTAAAATGACATTTTCCAATTACCTTTAATGTTCTTACCTGCAAGGCTTTTTCCTTCTCATTTGTTAACTCCTGAGAATGCTTATTTGTCAACGATGCTGTGTGTGAGGCCCATTCACTCCGCAGTTTATCTAATTCTTGTGTTTTTTCTGATAACGTCTATATTAGAGGTCAATTACAAGTTATTAGGATAGTCTCTTGAATATGCTACACTTTGGACCAGAGCACAAAGTACTTAACAAGGATACTGAAAAGAAAATTTCAGCTTTCCAAAACATACTCAAAGTTCTTCCCACAGATTAAGTAAGTAAAGATAAGAATAAAAACAATTTTAGAGCTAAATTTAGGTCTACAGACAAGCTTAAACTGCCTTACACTTTTTAAAATTTCACCTAGTTCTTCAGCACCAAATCCTTTCCTCTAACATTAAGAAACCTGGGTATATTAAGTCTCTCCTAAGTTTACCTCTTATACATAAGTACAGTAGCATGCCCCGCCCCACAAGGGCCCAGGCTGCACAGGAGTATTTCTGCCTACAGCCGTGTTGCTTACACGTACTTCCACCCTAGATTTCAGAGGTGAAAGGCAAAAGTGTAGTGGCCCCGACCAAAACCATGCTAAGTCCACCAAAGGGTTAATTCTAATCTTAACACAGAAGAGAAGGGAAAGGAAGATAGGAACTATAAAGCCATTTAAGCCAGACAAACAAGACGAATTAAATGAAAGGGCCAACAAGCATGTCCACCAAGCCTGATGACCTGAGTTGGATTCCTGGTACCCATGGCAGGAGGAGAAAAACCAACTCCCACAAGCTGTCCTCTGATCTCCACTTGTATGCCATGGTACACATATGCCTACACACACAAACAGAAGCACACATACACACAATAAATGTAATAATTTCTTTAAAGGAAAAAGAATAAGCAACAGATGCTAAGCACTGTCTTATTTAACGATGACTTAGAAAATGTGTCATATGTTAGGGATGGCAGAGATGTTTGGATGGGATTAAATATCTAAAAGAAAGCATCAACTTAAGATAATTAACTGGTTGGAAAGGATAAAGAGAGGAGATTCCATGGCAACATACTTTGAAAGAAGATCCACAAAGGCTTGGATTTAATTCAAGGAGTTCAGAATCAACATCTGGATGACTTACAAAGACAAAATGAAACTTGAATTACCTCCTGTGTAATGTGCAGTTGCCTGGTAACATCATCTAGTGATTTAGTCAATGATAATTTTTCTTCCTATTTACAAAAACAAAATTAGGCAGCTTACAATTTAATACAATCATCCATAGCCAATCTATTCAAAGTATAGCAAAATACAACATCATCATCATCATGTGAACAGTCTGCTGGACATGCAAAAACTCAGGCCTTCTGAAACAGAACCTGCATTGGGATGAGACCCCAGATGATCCATGCACCACGAGCACTTGCTAAGAAACGATCTAATAACTTACCTGAATTTTATCTTTTTATTTATTTATCTTTGGTTTTTTGAGACAGAGTTTTATACAGGGTTTCTCTGTGTAGCCTTGGCTATCCTGGAACTTATTCTGTAGACTAGGCTGGCCTCAAACTCAAAGAGTTCCACCTGCCTCTGCCTGCCAAGTGCTGGGATTAAGGACATGTGCCACCACCACCCATCTCCTGAACTTTTTTCCTTAAGCAGCAACACTACACTGTCCTTGTGTTCCATACTTTATGCAGCATTTTTCAATATTCAGAACAGCTGGCAAGATAAAATGGCCACATGGAATTTAGGTGCCTAAGGCCAGAGCAAAGTAGTAAATATCTGAACCTTAAGTTTCTCAACTGCTGGTCTAGTTCTAGACTTACAGCTATAGGCAGTAGCTAAATGAAAACCAATAAAGTTCCCTACAAAAGAAGAAAGAGCAGTATGGCTCCACAACGATTTATAAAGTAATTAGGTGCATACTTTAAAAGAGTGACTTAAATTTAGAATCTTACCTTGCTGCATTTCAAACAGCCTGCTAGAAATTTCTTTATCTCTACATCATTTCCAGGTAAAAGCTTTAGGGACAGGTGAATAAGGTGCTTAAAGGGATTTGTCTCCACGACATTTAAAAATACCGGCAAGTTATCCAACAGAGCAGCTGAAGACATAAGCTGCAGCAGAAACCTTTGAAGAGAAAAGTCACATTACCACACACAAACCCGACATCTGCCATTGCGTCACCTGCTGGCCTCCAAGGCCCTGCATACACACACAAACATATAAGTAAGAGATAAATCTTAGGAAAACCATTTTCTTTAAGTCAACTAACTTTAAAAGCTACATCAAACCATGTAAATTAAGGGTCAAATATTCCTTATTTTAGTCAAGATTTCTTTTTGTTTGTTTGTTTGGTTTTTTTTTTTTTTTTTTGGTTTTTCGAGACAGGGTTTCTCTGTGTAGCTTTGTGCCTTTCCTGGATCTCGCTCTGTAGACCAGGCTGGCCTCAAACTCACAAAGATCTGCCTGGCTCTGCCTCCTGAGTGCTGGGATTAAAAGCGTGTGCCACCACCGCCCGGCGGATTTCTTTTTGTATGTTATTTTATGTACACTGGTGATTTGCCTGCTGATATGTATGTATGAGGGTATTGGATCCCCTGAAACTGGAGTCACAGACAGTTGTGAGTCACCATGTGGGTGATGGGAACTGAATTCAGGTTCTCTGGAAGAGCAGCCAGTGCTCTTAACCATTGAGCCATCTCTCCAGCCTTGAGTCAAGATTTCTTAAAATCTGGGGTTTAACTGAGCCTTTAATCCCAGTTTAACAACAATAAGCCAGGGTATTTGTAACACATGGAAAATAATTCTGTCATCAGTCATCTTTCAAAGGGGAGTCTGTGTAGAGGTCTAGTGCCATGGCACTCCCAAGCCTCACCTTGGAGTCTCTTTCACATGCTCCTGCGTACATTGCTGAAGAAGGTCTATAAATTTCTGTGGAAAAGCTAAGAAGTCCACCAGGAGACCTTGCTGCAATTTTAAACTATACAGAAAACAGAAAAAGTTTTTCAGAAACTTAATTACTATCTTTAGTTATCATTCTTAGACTGAAATATTCTTTACTTACTAATGTCATTATTATTTAAAAAAACAAAAACAAAAAACCTAAACCAGGTAGCTTTTGATTTGTATCATCCTTACCTAATGGAAGTTGAGAAATGCAGCCAAAGTGTCAAATTTCTGACTGCTTAAGTGAAAGTCTGATAATCTATAAACCTTATCTTTTAAAATATCCTGTCAACAATTACAGGACAGTCAATATTCCCAGAATAACTCGCCATCTGAACAGGTGTATGTTTCAAAAAAGGACAGTGTAAACACATTATAAAATTCAGAAAGTAATTCCTAGACTACATATAGGGCCAGCAAGTAAGAAAGTACTTACCTTTGAAAATCTTCCTCAGATATAACAAGGTTATACAGAAAAAATGGATCTGTATCATCAGTCAGACGGATGACTAAATCCTAAAGAAAAGATTAGGTTTTTTTAAATGTTTCCAGTAGATCTTTTGTAAAAGTGAAATTATTCAACAACACCCACATATCAGTTGTACATCAGAGTCCTGTTTGCTGCACTGCTTATGCTTATTAGCCTTGCGAGAGTGAGCACCTGAAACAGGGGCAGACAGTCGGCTCCGTTAGTTAGAGATGTGTGAAGAAGCTAGCAAAATGCTGGAAGTTAACAACAGCATCATCTTCTATGAGGCCAGAGCTGTGCAGACCAGCTTTGTGCTCTGTGGCACCAGGGCAAGACGCAGTGATTATTTTCAGTTTCCCTCAAATTAACTGCTCTGGGATTTCAAAAGCAGCAAAACTGACACTCATTACTCAAGAAAAGGAAGGGGCTTTTGTGGCTCAGACTGAAGATAAGTATCAGGTGCCATGTTTCCAGGGCTTCCCAGGAGATCTCCCACTCCAGCTGACCACTGAAGGGACCATCTGTTTCATTTTCTAAGGAAATAGGTTCCTTCATAAAGACACTTGGCAGGTTGTTAAAGTGTGACAGAGCACCACAGCTGACAGGTAGTTCACAACAATGATGGACTTCAGAGAACACTGGTCAAGGAAAACCTGCACATTGTGAGAGGGGCCAGGACTAACAAAGAACTGAACAGTCTACTCAGTTCTAAGGAGCTACTGGGGGATTGGAAACATTGAAGCAATTTATTAGTGAGGCTAAAAAAAAATGCAGAGGTAGCATATGTAAGATTAACATGTAGACTATATACTCTGTTCTGGAAAATCGAGGAAACGGGGTCTTGCTCTACCTCGGAAGGGCCTGTGGTCCAGTAATAGCTACATAAGTACTTGGAATTCACCTCAGGTGCCACTGAAAACCAACAACAGGCCAAAACCTAAAGTTACTGCCTACTATAAGATGCTTGCATGTGATCAGGGAGAGCTGAACACAGAGAACAGATGCTACACTTACTCCTATGGCCTATATCTTTAATGCTGGTTGTTTGTTTGTTTTGGTTTTCTTAAGACAAGGCATCAATTATGTAGCCCAGGTTGGACACCAAAGAACTCTTAATCCTCCTTCCTCCTCTTGAATACTGAGATTAAAGGCATGTATCATCATATAAAATTTAATTTTGAAGTTCACATGGAATTCACACTCTAAATCAAAATGTGAAGGTAATCTTTTAAATGCTCAGAGCAAACCCAGATTGTTACATCAACCCCTAATTCTTCTTGGACTTAGTAATACATGGTATAATTATATTTAAATTGCTGACTGATTCTACACCCTGGGCTTGCAATAGTTATAAAACAACCCAAAATTTTTAAAAATGGATTTAACAAGAGTCACCCTAAAAAACAACAACAACAGTAATTTTATTATAGTACCAAAAAGACCAAGAAGAGTACAAATAGTCCACCACTACCACAAACTGGACAGTAGAATTTCTCCATGTGGGGACACTGCAGGAGTCAGCGCATGTGGACTATAATGGCGAAGCCTCACCTGGTGAAAGCCCCTTAGTGATTACAGTGTGACTGAGGGTAGGGAAGTACAGATCTCATCTTCTAAAAACAAAACAGACAGAGCACAACAATAATTACATCACACACAAATGATCGTATTTCAAAAGGAAATCAATACCAACCTTTCTGTGCACTGGATTAGAAAGTGATTGTAGTTCAATGCTCACTCTAACACTTCCTCTCCTGGAGGAAAAGACATGACCAACTCAGAACTGTTCAAGTGACATGCGACACTATCTGTACATTAGTTCAAGTTTCCATCTTAGAATGCAAGCCTCTCCACAGGTGCCCTCAAGCTTATGAACAGATTTTAGAATGCACACTGGACTAGGTTTCTCTAATAAGTAACCAAGTAATCCTTAATGGAAGGCTTAATTTTTGTCACTTTTAAAATGAAGATGCTGTAGACTAAATGGGGTGAGCAATCAGGGTGCCTATTGCTAGTATTCTGGTAAGTAACTTTACTGCCAGATTCTAAAGAGCATCTACTAAGAGACAAACCATCAATTTAGTAACAACTTTTAAATCTGAAAATTACCATTGCAATGATCAAACTGACTTACAGAGAGATACTATCTTTAAAACTTAAAAATATTACAATGTTTACATTATTTTTAGACTCAAGGAAATGACACTCACTATCTTGTTACATAAAGTATTTTAAAGCCAAAGCCAAATCTACATAAAATATTCTCTATGCAATATATTCATACAAGTATTTTCAACAAGTTTACAATTATCTGTCTCATTCACAAGTAACTGAGAGAATGAAGCTACAACCCTCCACATTCTATGCAGTATCCATTACGAACAAAGACTACAAGTAGCAATAACATTAAACTGAGGAACAAAACTAATAAAGATAAAATTAGTGAAAACGTCTACATATCTCAAAACTTTTCTGCTAAATTCAGTAGCAATGGCCTTTCTCTGATATGTGTGTGTATGTGTGGGGGGGATAGAATTAAACAAATTTGTGGTGATTTGAATACAAATGGCCCCCATGGGTACTTATGTTTGAATACTTAGTTCCAAATTGGAAATTTGAGAAAGAGGAGAGGTGGCCTTTGGGGAGGGGTGTGTCACTGGGGGTGGGCTTTCAGGTTTCAAAGGACTTGGACCATTCCCAGTGTGGTGGTCTCCTGCTTGCTCTCAAATGGTCCTTCACTGTCGTCTGCTCCCTCCATTCTGCCTGTGCTCTCTCATGGACCCTAACTCTGATCTCTAAGCTTGAAAGAGGCCATTTCTTCTACATGTTACCATAGTCACGGTCTCTTATCACAGCGATAGAAAAGTAACTAAACTAAATTGAATCTGTTCAGGTTTAAATTCTTCTAAAGATTTGGTTTAAATCTTCTCCATATTCTACTTATCTACACCAGAAGAAAAAGGGATAGACACAGAAACTGAGAATGGATGGGAAAAATGAAAACAGCTGGACAAGATTAAACTGCTAAGATCCTTTTCTTAAGCTATGACTTGCAATTTTATATTGTTTTAAAATGGGTCATTTTAGTGAATTTATTTGTTTGTCTGTCTTTTGAGGCAGGGTCTTTTTTTATGTTGTCCTGACTGTTCTGGAGCTCTCTATGTAGATCAGACTGGCCTGAAACTCACAGAGATCCAACTGCCTCTACCTCCCAAGTGCTGGGATTAAAGTTGTGTCCAGCAGGCCCAGCTCAGTTAAATTTCCTGTTGATCATGTAATTGGATGCTATATCTCAGTTCATATGAGAAAGCTGAATGCATCACCCCATCTGCTGAAAGGGAGAAGCTGTCTATACAACAAACATAGGAAAGCTTTTGTTATTCTTGTTCAAGTGTTTTCATGGTGCTGGGGATGAAAGCTGGAGGCTTATGCATGCTAGACAGTCACTCTGCCACTGGATTATGCTCAGATTCTAGTGCCTAGAGCAATGGGTGTGAAGCAGACTGACCAACTTCACTTAAGCTCTTTTTGAAAGAAAACACCCCAATTTCCTCGTTTGTGAGATAAATAGGCTCTAATAGATAGAGGTTTGCTTCTTGTTTTTGTATTTATCGAAAAATTATACAGTGGTATTTGCTATAGTGATATGATATTTAAATTGACATCTAATTTTTTATTGTGTCTTACAGCTTGGAAAGTCCTGTACTTCATAACTTCATTTAGAAAAATTAAAGAATCATCAGTTCAATAAAGTGCCCAAAACAAAAATGTATATATGTAAGAAAACAGAAACACACACACACCACAAAACAGAGAGAAATAAAATGCTCTTTACCTAAGAATTATTTGACTATGATAATTCACCACTCATATTAATAATACTGCTGCACACATTCAAAGTACCTACAATGGATTAGATGTTGAGAGAAAACAAGGCCCTAAACTAAGCATATTCCCTATATTTACTTTAAAAACACCCCTAGGGCGGTGGTAGCTCACACCTTTAATCCCAGCAGAGAGAGGCAGATCTCTGCATTCAAGGCCAGCCTGGTCTACAAAGCAAATTCCAGGACAGCCAGGGCTACACAGAGAAACCCAGTCTTGAAAAACCCTCTAGAAATATGTCGTAGGAAAATCTGAGATTGCAGATACATCATCTCAAACCACAAATCTTATTTTCTGTATTAGAAAGATTCATGATAAGAGCATTAAAACAAACAAAATCCCAATGAAATACACTACTTATCTCGAGGTCACACCTTAAACATTGTTTGTAACCAGATAACACCCTCCAGGCCGGTCAGATCCAGTCAGGTGGGTTTATTTATTTATTTTTAAGTAAACTTAGACACCAGAGCTGGATTTCAGCCCAATGCTGCCATCTAGAAGCTGTGACCTTATTATCCTCTCAGTGCAAAAAAACAAAAGCTGCTGTAAGCCAGGTACTCTGCTGGGTGCTAAGGATACAAACAGAAGTAAACATGATTCATTTCCTCAAACTGAAGTCAGACGAAGTTCTTCTTACGTAGATGCATCTGATTGTTTTAGAGCTCAAGAGAAGGAAAAGAAGAGCTATCAGTGTCTACTGAGTACCTACACTGCTGGATACCCGAGGGTGGGGGAGACAGAGACAGAGAAAGGGGAGGGGGAGAGAGAGAGAGAGAGAGAGAGAGAGAGAGAGAGAGAGAGAGAGAGAGGAGAGGGAAGAGGAAGAGGAAGAGAGGGAATATTACCCCAGTCAACTATATATATATATAATTTATTTATTTAGGTTTTTTGAGACAAGGTTTCTCTGTGTAGTTTTGGTGCCTGTCCTGGATCTCACGCTATAGACCAGGCTGGCCTCGAACTCACAGAGACCCGCCTGGTTCTGCCTCCCAAGTGCTGAGATTAAAGGTGTGCGCTACCACCTCCTGGCCAACAATAATCTTAATGGTTATTTTTCTTACAGAGGAAGAACCTGAGGCATATTACAATGCCCAAACTTGAACTCATCTCTTCCCTATATAATGCTACCTAATATATGATCAATGACAATTAATTTCTACTTAGGCACCTATTTTTGTAGTTGTCACTATGTAGACCAGGCTGGCCTCAAACTCACAGAGAGTCATGTACCCCTGCCTGAGTGCTGGAATTCCATCACACCTAGCCTTCTTGGGCAGCTTTAAAAGATTCTTATTGGCAAGGGATTTAAGCTATACCTTGGGGGGCTAGGGAGATGGCACAGTCAGTAAAGTGCCTGCCACACAAGCATGAGCATCTGAATTTGAGTCCCCAGTACCCAAATTAAAAGCTGTGTGTGGGACTAGAGAGACAGTTCAGTGGTTAAAAGCATATACTTGTTCTCTCAGAGTTTGTACCCCAGCACCCACAAAGGCCTGACTCCAGCTCCCAAAGACCTGACACTCTCTGGGCACGTATGCTCACATCCCCCCAACACCACGCTCCACATGCTAAGACATAAACACACCAAACACGCTAAGACACACACCACATATGCTAAAACACACACACACATCCATACACATACACACTCTATATGCTAAGACACACACTACATATGCTAGCACATACACACACACACAAGTAATTTTTAGGTCAATGTATTTGTATACATCTGTAACCCTAGGGGGTGGAACAGTGTAGTGTCAGGAGATCCCCAGGGCTCACAGGCTAGCCAGCCTAGCCAATTAATTTGTAAGGCACTGTGTTCCATGAGACCATGTCTCAAAAAATAAGGTGGAGGGTCAGCAAGATGACTCAGTGGGAAAGACACTTGCCCCCAAGCCTGATAGGCTAAATTCAATCCCTGGAAATCACGTAACTCCCATGGCCAAAAGAGAACAGACTCCTCCAAGTTGTCCTCTGACTTCCACAAGCACACTGTGGCACACACATAACCTCCTCTTCACACACATTAAAGAAAAGGATTTTAAGTGCAGAGAATTTAAAAAAAAAAAAAAAAAAAGATACCTGAAGCCAACCTCTGGCTTCCACACTCATCACTCATTCATACTCACATGCACAAATCAACACACACATTGCACAATGCACACACACCAGAGACAGACACACACACCTTGGAAGTCATGAAAGAAAGGACATCTGAGGCAGAGGGAGGAGCAGGAGTAGAGCTTTGGTACAGAGAATATGAGCCATTTAGAGGAACTAAGTTCTTGTCTGACTACTGGACAGAGAGCTTAGGGATCAAAACAAAAGAGCAGGCGGTTATCCAATCCTGGGTTTAAAGATCTCACCATTTTCTTCCAGGTAGGGTTCCCTGATAGTTGCACTATCCTCTATCCAACTGCCTTCCCTTCCTCTATGCCTTTCTTATACTACTTATGCAATCACACCTCACTAATAACTAAGGTTGAGGGAATATTTAATCTATACTAGTTACTATTTTAAGCACTTTGTATGTATTAAACAATCTCATCTTCAATAATAATCCCATGAGGCAGGTACTATTATTTTGAATTTAAAGATGAGACAAAAATTTTTTAATAAGCTGTGTAAACTTGGGGTTGGATGTACAGTACAGTGGTAAAGTCCATGATAGCATGTTGCAAGGACATGAGTCAATCCACAGAAAGGCACACACAGTAAGTAAATAAACTGTCCAAGATCAGCCAATCAGTGGCAGAATTGGAACAACTTAAACCCAGGCAATCTAACTCCAGACCTAAACTTGTACCCTGTGCTAAGTTGCTCATCCCAGAGAAATCTCAGTTCTGAGGCTGTGTGGTCCCTGAGAACCACAGTGAAGGCTGTTGTTTTTGTTGTTGCTGTTGGTGGGGAAAGGAAAGGAAGCTTCACATCCTCAGCACCTAGGATAGTTCTTGGTACACAGTAGGCATTTGCAAGTATTTATTGAGGTAAACTGGTCTTGAATACTTAGCTAAAGAATCTCGGTTGTTCTTCCTATAGGTTAGGGGTTATCAAAATTATTCCGCAAGGGGCCAGGGAGTATAAACATTTTACACTCTGAAGACTATAGAGTTTCTGTCACAACTGCCCTGCCCCATTGTTGCTATTGAGTGCTGAGGATAGACGCGCACTCTACCATAAAGACCGCAGAGCTACATCGCAGCCAATACTCCCATACAATTACTCATTGATGTTCTTGTGCAGAAGCAACCACAGACAGTTGATAACAAATAAGGATGGCTGTGTTCTAGCAAAACTTGGTTTATGAACAGTGGGTTGATCCTTGCCACAGGTGACAGGAATATCGGGCTTCTAAATAAATTTTAAAAGTTGAAATTGTGTTTTAACATGATTAACTCTGATTACAGTATAAGTAATATGTCAGAGGAGAGTTGGGAGTGTCAGGCTTGGAATCACAAATAATGTCCCATATTGCCCAACAGAAGCAAAACAAAAGCCATAAATGTGAGTCATAGATGTCATTTTAAATTGTCTAAAGTCTCATTAGAAAACCCCTAGCTTTGAAAGTAAAATTAACTTGAAAGCATTTAACCCAATATACCCTAAAAATAGCTGTAACAGATAATCAACATAAAATTGAGATTATTTACATTCTTGTTACTAGCATGTCTTCAAAATCTAATACAAATTTTTATACTTAGAGATGTAAGTTTGGATTAGCCTACATTCAGTAACTATATGTGGCTAATGGCCACTATACTGGACAGCACAAACCAACCAACCACCAATTACAGGCTGGGAGGTATAGATCGGTGTACAGAATGCTAAGTGAGGGCATAAGTTCAACAGCCAAAGTCAACAACAACAACAAGACAATTCATCTACAGATCCCCATATATGGCTGATGTTCTCAGTCCGTTCTGAATGCTTTGCCAGTTAATTCTGAACCTAATTCTAAATTGTGTACAGTGGCTTAACAGTACCAGCAACTCAATAAATCAGTGTCTTCATTTTTTTTCATGCAACATTTCTTCACCCTTCAGTTTCTACATACACTTTCGCACCTGGTCTTCATTGTAATCATATGGATGGCTGTGTTAAATCACTTTTACAAATGAGTAAACAACATTCACAGAAACTAAATAACAGCTAAAAAAAAGTATTGGTAAAACGGAAAAGTAAGACCTAACTTTTTTTTTTTTTTTTTTTTGGTTTTTAGAGACAGGGTTTTTCTGTGTACTTTAGGTGCCCATCCTGGATCTTGCTCTGTAGACCAGACTGGCCTCGAACTCAGAAATCTGCCTGCCTCGGCCTCCTGAGGGCTGGGATTAATGGCGTGCACCACCGCCGCCCCAGACCTAACTTCTAATCAAATCTATTTGAGCCATTATAGCATTACCTGTGATTAAAGTTGCAAGTTTGCATTTATCTGTGAGAGAGACTTAATGTCCTCTATGGTACTGTTAACTCCATGAAGACCACGGGATCCCCAGGAGTCCAAGGTGCTTTACGGGTTCACAGTGTTTATTGAATCAACAGAGTTCCTGACTTTCCAGTATTTGGGGTTGATTAAATGTATCTTTGTTTTGTTAACTGATGTGCAGATGGGCCGAAGTGTATCACTGAAATTACTATTATTGTTGTTTTGGTTGTTGTTGTTATTATTATTATTATTATTATTTTAGTTCAAGTTCTAAAGCTTCACTCTCAATACCCTTCAAAGGCGAGCATGAGCGAGGGGCTGGGCAGACCCTTCCCTGGAGTCCCCGTGAAGCTGTGCAGACACGGACTGGAGAGGATCAGAGCTCGCACCCAGAAAGGGCAGGCTGGGCTCCGTCCCGCTCAGAGCCAGGACATCACGTGAGCGGAGTCGGGCTCCCATCTCCTCGTTCCCCGTCCTTGCGGCCCCTCCGCCACGGCCGACCCGCCGACGTAGCGCGGTCCCTTCCCGCGTCCCGAGCCCCACTGAACCCAGCCGCCATCTTCAACATTGGCTCGACACCAACCGCCACCCGCCGGCACCGGGAGACGCGGACCTCACCTCTCCTCGCAGTCTTTGCATTTCACTTGCAAGGGGACAAGCTGCTGGAACAGAACTTGGCTCATGTCGGACGGCTGCCCCGACGGGTGTGCGACAAAGCCCCACAGGCCTGGGCCCTCGTACCAGCTTGAAAGAAGTCCCGGTCCTGACAGAGTTTGAGTTTGGCGCTCAGCTCCCGCGGAGAAGGAGGAGGAGGGGAACGATAAACACAGAGAACGAAGGAGGTGTGGACCTCGGCAGCCACCATAACCTCTTCCGGTTCAGGGGAGCGAACGCGCAAGGGTGATGGCGTATTTCCGGTCACTAACCTGTAGGGTGGGATGTACACACACAAGCCCACACACATTCCTCGGGCGGCCATGTTTGTTAAGGGAAGGGGACCAAAGGAAAGTGACAGCTTTGGGCTGAAGGCCGGACGCCTTCCAGCCAGAAGGATCGTGGGGTATGGAGGCTCCTGCGCCGACCTCGCACGCGACCGGTTTTCCAACCGAGGGCAGATGCAGCTACTTTGTGGAAAAGAAGAAGCGCTTCTGCAGGATGGTGGCGGCCGCGGGGAAAAGGTTCTGTGGTGAACACGCTGGAGCCGCGGAGGTCCGGTATCGCCCTACCCTCCTGCGAGGTTCCGGGTCTGCGGGTGCTGGACCCCGGCCTCGCCCCCCTGTGACAGGTCCCTGCTTCTGTCCCATGGGTTCCCCAGCTTTTCCTTAAGTAAATGGCAGTTCTGACCTCCGCGTGGAGCCGTGATGAGCCCTCCTGGGGAGCATTGTTTTCTTGAACTAAGGCGCCCGCTGAGATGCTCGCTCTCCCAGACATCTGTATACCCATTCTTCCTTGTCCTCTTGGGAAGTGATTATTTTTACAGAGTAGTGTTTGAAGTCACTAGGTCTTAGTAACTGGGCTTTAGTTATTGTTTTGTGAACGATAACCACTTGTGAATGCATCAGGAAGAAACTTTGAAATTTTCTTATTTAGACTTCACCAAGAAGTACCTTATGGACTCTTAATTATTTTTCTGGGACGGAGAAGGAAAAAAAATAATGCACATAACAATTAACTTTAAAGTTGAAAGCAAAGTGCACTGGTTTTTGGTAGTGTGTGTGTGTGTGTGTGTGTGTGTGTGTGTGTGTGTGTGGAGGGGAGGTCCCCAGCAGACACTTGGTAATGTCACAGACATTTCGAGTGTAAGTGCAATATATTAGTGGCTTCTAGTGGATAGAGAACAGATATTGCTAACCTACAAATCACAGGACAGTCTCATCCCCCTCTACACCAAAAAAGAGAACATCTCAATAACAATAGTACATGATATACACTGTTTCTAAACTCAAATAATATATTTTAAAAATGCTCGTGTGTGTGTGTGTGTGTGTGTGTGTGTGTGTGTGTGTGTGTGTGTGTGGAGGGGAGGTCCCCAGCAGACACTTGGTAATGTCACAGACATTTCGAGTGTAAGTGCAATATATTAGTGGCTTCTAGTGGATAGAGAACAGACATTGCTAACCTACAAATCACAGGACAGTCTCATCCCCCTCTACACCAAAAAAGAGAACATCTCAATAACAATAGTACATGATATACACTGTTTCTAAACTCAAATAATATATTTTAAAAATGCTCGTGTGTGTGTGTGTGTGTGTGTGTGTGCGCGTGTGTGTGTGTGTGTGTGTGTGTGTGTGTGTGTGTGTGTGTTCTGTGATTGGGCTTTGCAAGTTAGAATAGAGTCCTACTTACTTTGAATGATAATTTTCCTGTTTGAATGATAATTTTCCTGTTTGTTTTTTTTTTGTTTGTTTGTTTGTTGTTTTTTTTTTTTTTGGTTTTTCGAGACAGGGTTTCTCTGTGTAGCTTTGCTACAACCCAGGCTGGCCTGGAACTCGCAGAGATCCGCCTGCCTCTGCCTCCCGAGTGCTGGGATTAAAGGCATGCGCCACCACCGCCCGGCTTCCTGTTTGTTTTTAAGGCAGGAATCTTGCTATATTTCCCATGTTGGTCTTGAACTCCTGATCTCAGAGATTCTTCTGCCTCAGCCTCCCAAGTAGCTAGTCACCAAAGAACCAAAAGGGAAATTAAGTTTTAAAATCTGTAGATGAGGAAGAAATAATAGTTTTAAAATACTGAATAATTTTAACTTTCCCTAAAATTCAGTGTGCATAAATTCATGAACATGCTGAAATTAATTGAAATAAATAAAATTGAGAAAAAATAAGAGTAAATACTTGTTCAGCTTTTGCTGTGTGGCTAGCACTATACTAAGCAGGGCTGTTATTTTGCTTTTAAAAATTCAATTTTCATAAACCTTAGGAAGTAAATGATACTATTATTCTCATCTTTCACATGAGGCAGTGAGTTCCTGTAGGGAGAGCTAGCAGCCAATAGCCAGAACTGAGAATCATACCTAAGCAGTCCTGCTGGCCTCTGGCTTTAATAATTGTACCATCATGTTTCATTCATAGGGTTTGTAGAGTAGAACTGCCAATGTTCACTGGTTTCCTTTCTTTTCTTCTAGTACCTATAGTTAGATGTGTATAACTCAGAATATTGTAACTAGCATACTGAAAAGTTGCAAAGCCAGTGAATATAACCCATTCTAAAATGTTAAAGTGCCATGCCTCATTTTTCCTGACATACTTTCTCCCATATTTTATTTCTATATTTATTGGGACAAGGTCTCAGTATGTAACCCTGGCTGGCCTTTGACTTGCAGTCGGCCTGCCTCTCCTCTGGAGTGCTGAGATTCAAAGTATGTTCCACCATGTCTAGCTTTTCCCCATATTTTAACAACCTAGAGGTAAATATGCATTTTTAAATCAACATAATTTAAATGGGCAACATTTTCCAAAATGAATTAGTATTCAAGTAATATGTATGTTAGTTAGCACAATTTAGCATTGATACCTATTTTATATGTATTTCAAAAGATCATTTTGTACGTGATGAATATTATACAGTATTTTATTAGTTAATCTGAAGTAAATGGTTAACATCTTTTCTTAGTGGTGCATATAATAACTGCACCCATTTTTAGCAGGTGTTATCTCTGATGCAAAATTATATAAGTAGGCCAAAACAGTATTTGTTCTCTTATACAGAAACCTGTGACAGATTTTTTTTTTTATTGTTTCCAACATGACCTGATCTTGCTTATTTTTCAATATGTCCTTTTAAAGTTTCTTGCCTTGTTTTGGGAATAGAGATGTGGGTTTATCTAACATCTGAATGTGATAAACATTGATATAAATCAATGTATCCTTTTTAATTTATTAGGAAGAAAATGCTCGGAAAAGAATCTTGTGTCCTTTAGATCCAAAACAGTAAGTATGGGGTCCGACAAGTGTTTTTGTTGTTGTTGGGGTTGTGTGTATGCACCTGTGTGTGCATGTGTGCCTGAGTGTGTGTGATGTACTAGAAACAGTAACTTCACAAGGCTCATTTAAGATCTTCTCTCAATTTTTCTCTTTATTTAGCACAGTATATGAAGACCAACTAGCAAAACATTTAAAAAAATGTAACTCAAGAGAGAAGCCAAAGCCTGTAAGTGTTGGAAATGTGTGTTATGCGATGTTTATATACACATACTACATAGTATTATGGGGTGCAGGTTGAATTTGGCAAATGTAATTAAGTTCTCATTCGGTAGCTGTACTTTTCTTCCCTTCTTCTTCTGCCTTCCCTTTTCTTCTTTTTTGTTCTTGCGTTTTGTTTGTTTGGGTGGTTTTTTTTTTTTTTTTTTTTTTTTTTTGGTTAGATTAGAGACAGGCTTTCACTTTGTAGCCCAGGCCGACCTCAAACTTGAGACCCTCCTCCCTTAGCTTCTCAAGTACTGAGATTACTGGTGTGTACCACCCTGACCAGCCCAGAATTTTGTCACATTTTATTTTTGGTTGTGTATTTGCTTTTGAGGTAGGGGTGTATTGCCCAGGCTGGTCTTCAGTCCATCTGAAACATTTGTTGTGCCTTACTTTCCAAGTACTAAGGTGATAGGTATATGCCACCACACCCAGCTTAATAGCTGAATCCAGGGGGTGATGGTGCAGCAAGAGATTTGGAATCAGAGGTAAAAGTTTAGAATTACGCGGGGCGGTGGTAGCGCACGCCTTTAATCCCAGCACTTGGGAGGCAGAGCCAGGCAGATCTCTTTGTGAGTTCGAGGCCAGCCTGGGCTACCAAGTGAGTTCCAGGAAAGGCACAAAGCTACATAGAGAAACCCTGTCTCGAAAAACCAAAAAAAAAAAAAAAAAAAAAAAAAGTTTAGAATTAAGGTTGTAAAGACTAACTGCTGGGCCTCTTTGAGATTCAGACTCAGTTTAGAGATAGTGAATTTGAGCTAGCACCAGTCCATATGAGTCTTTCATGGTGTTCACCCAAGCCAGGGCTAAAACTATAGATTTCCGTTTGGTAACAAAATAGAATAGGGTGAGAATATAACTACATAGAATGGTAAGTATGTTAATTTACTTCGTAATACAAAGCATTTTACAATGAGTACCCCAAGATATCATGTTGGGTTTTTGTTGTTGTTGTTGTGTTGGTTTTTTGAGACAGGGTTTCTCTGTGTAGCAGCCCTGGCTGTCTAAGAACTCGCTCTGTAGACCAGGCTGCCCTCTGCCTCCCAAGTGCTGGGATTAAAGGCATGTGCCAGCACTTCCCAGTATCATGTTGTGAACCTCAGGTATATAATAGAAAACTGATTTTTTTAAAAGAAATTTAAAATAAGAATAGAAACATTTTAATGATACTCACAAAGTGAAATGTTGAACACATAGAGTAATGATTTGGCCATCAGCTATCAACCTGATCAATAAAATTCATGTGTATGGATATGTATCTATAACTATCTAAAGATAAAGAAGTTGTCAGACAAAGTGTGTTCATTTTATTGGGAGTAAATAACAAAGAGCACATACCATATTTGTCACGAGTTAGTTGTCGCAGGTTTATGGATGCTGGCAGAAGTTATTAGACTCCTGGGTCAGAGACAGACAAAGGCTGAAATGCCTGTAATCCGGGGCTCTACCACTAGGCTACGACCAGAGTCTGGAATTTTTAATATTCACCTTACTAAGCATCAGGGGCTTCTTACTCATGTCAATTATCATTATCTCTCAAAGCCTGTGGACTCAGCTCTGGGGCTCTGCTGGGACTACTGCATATGCAGTGACTTATATTAAAGCTGAAGAACCCCATCTTCAGGAAATAATTTTCCCCCCCAAAACTGGGGCAGTGAGCAAACCTGCCTCCCCTGTGTTCCGTAGGTAGACATTTTTCTTTATTATACTGTATAGTAAGTAAGCCTGCATGGGGTCTAGAAGGAAATGCCATTTCTGTCTTCTAAGGTGCTTGGTCTACAGCTGTTCTTAAAAGGATAGTCTGGAGTGCAATGAGACTTGTAGCAAACCCAAAGACTACTCATAGCTGAAGTGACACCCAGGAGCACTTTTGAGCTTTGTTTTGTTTTGGTTGTTTTGTTTTGTTTTGTTTTTTAGAGGACAAAAAACAAAAACAAAATGGGTCTCACTGTGTAAACCTGGAGCTTACTATGTAGACTAGGCTGGCCTCAAACTCATAGAGATCCACCTGCCTCAGATAAGGGTCTTCTGAGTGCTGGGGTCACAGGCTTGCACACTGCTCCCAGCCTCTTCCCAGTCATTTGGCAACAGCTGTCCTTCTGCATCGTCCCATGTCTCCCGGCTGAGAACCACTGTGCTGCATGTTATGAGCTAAAAGTGTTGTAGCCGTCGATGACAGCGCACACCTGGAATCCTGGCACCTGGGAGGCTATGAGTTCAGAGCCAGCTTGGACAACATAATAAATTTTAGGCCAGCCTCCACTACCAATTGAGCTTCAGTGTGACATCCTCTATGAAAGGAAAAACAGGGTATTTTAACATTAAGTTAACATACAAGAAAAACAATGCCTCCTCGTCCAGTGCTTTAGGACTTAGCTCTTTTAGTAAAGAGACGTTAGACTGATCACAGAGGCCTAACTCTGGGAGACCAATGGACCAGACTAACCATCCACCACCTCAAGAGGCCAATCAAGTTATGATGAAGTTAGAAAATAATTTTTTTTAGTATGGTCCTAATGAAAAAAGCAGCGAGATTACGGTCCTGTCTTGTGTTCTGTACTGGTAATTCGGATTACATAGGGGAGGAGCACCAGGAGTGACGAGAAGCAGGCTCAGTCAGACGGGGCGGACCATGGTCTTCCCTATGGTCTGCTTCTGTGGGTCCCACTGGCTCAGGGGACATCTTATTCCTGAAGAAGGCAGTACTGTTGGTAGTCCTGTTCTGGCACCAGCCTAGGCCCTGTAAGATCATGTTCCTTTGCTGCCTTAGAGTAACCTGCCTCCAGGACTCCCTGTTCCTGGGATTTTCACTGTATCTTACTTTATCTTGGTGTCTTCATTCTTGGAGGGGAATAAAAAGAGATGAGGTAAAGCAACCTTACATTAGATAGATTGAAAAGCCCGCAAAAAGCCCGGAATGATTAACATGTCCGTGTTTAGCAGGGCTCTTACCAGAGTTTAAAGTAGCTCAGGCCGAGAGAGCAGTAGACAACAGAGACAGCAAGTCTTATCCTGCTTCAGTTCCCGTCAGACCTCTGGTGGACCCAATGAAGAGCTGGTGCTTTCACCCAAGCAGCCCTGGAGGGCGTGAGAAGGTTTTACTTCAAGTAATTCCTCACCTACGGGTCACGTTTCAGTAGGCAAGGATGGGGTATGTGTTCTGGGAAAATGCTGAGAGGAGAGCAGTTCACTAATGTGAACCCCGGGGTCTGGGTGGCAGAGCAGTGGTTGTCTGTCTGTCTGGTACACCTGGATGATGAGAACCCCGGGATCTGGGTGGCAGAGCAGTGGTTGTCTGTCTGTCTGGTACACCTGGATGATGAGAACCCCGGGATTTGGGTGGCAGAGCAGTGGTTGTCTGTCTGTCTGGTACACCCAGATAATGTGAACCCCGGGTTCTGGGTGGCAGAGCAGTGGTTGTCTGTCTGTCTGGTACACCTGGATGATGAGAACCCCGGGATCTGGGTAGCAGAGCAGTGGTTGTCTATCTGTCTGGTACACCTGGACAATGTGAACCCCAGAGTCTAGGTGGTCTTAGCATTGTTTTGCTTGAGTTTAGCAAGCTCTTTATTAGCTTATGAAATTTTTGTTTACCAAATAAAAGTTGTTTTTTGATAATTACTCCATAGTATAGATAATTTTAACTTATAAAAAGCCAAACTGAACCCAGGTACGGTGGCACAGGCCTTTAATCCCACCACTCAGGAGGCAGAGGCAGAAAGATCACTGTGAGTTTCCAGCCAGCCTGCTCTACAAAGCAAGTTCCAGCCTAGTCGGAGCTACATAGAGAGACCACCCTGTCTCAAAAAACAAAGAAAAGAAAAATCCAATCCACAATACAGCTTGCCCCTAGCACTTTTCAAAACCCTTTTAAGATAAGAGTGCCTCAAAGTATAATACTTGGAGGTAATTTTCTGTTATATTTGTGTCAGTCCCTCACAAAACAGTGTGATAACTGCAGCTTCACCTCTTCACTCAGTTAACAGTGTCCCTTGTAAACATACCAGTAAAGGGGTCCTTACATGGCCGGTGTGGTGGAGCACGCCTTTAATCCCAGAGGCAGAGGCAGGTGGATTTTGAGGCCAGCCTGGTTTACGGAGCAAGTTCCAGGACAGCAAGGACTACACAGAGAAACCCTGTCTTTAAAAAAAAAAAAGCTGGGCAGTTTTGGCGCACACCTTTAATCCCAGCACTCAGAGGCAGAGGCAGGTAGATCTCAATGAGTTTGAGGCTGGCCTGGTCTACAGAACAAGTTCCAGGACAGTCAGACCTACATGGAGAAACCCTGTCTTGAAAAAAAAATTATGAAATGAAATATTTAGAACCCTTTACATTTTCAACAGTGATTTAGTGAATGCCTGTTCTTTTGCTAGAGTCTTATAACATGAGTCGGGCGGTGGTGGTACACGTCTTTAATCCCAGCACTCAGGAGGCAGAGCCAGGTGGATCTCTGTGAGTTCGAGGCCAGCCTGGTCTACAGAGCGAGATCCAGGACAGGCACCAAAACTGCACAGAGAAACCCTGTGTCGAAAAAAAACCAAAAAAAGAAAGAAAAAAAAGATATCCTCACGCAGTCAAGATGCTAGCCTCTGCCATCTTTTTAATAAAAGTCCGTAACTGTTAGGAATACAGTGTCCACAAGAGATGCTTTAAAGCAAGGTTTATAGAAATAATAATATTTCATGCCTGTGTGTGCATACCATCCAGTAGGGTAGCCACTAGCTACTAGTGACTACTGGAATTTGAGATAATTAAAACTAAATGAAATTGAACGTGTAATTCTCAGCCACAGTAGCCATATTTTATAGCTACTGACTGCCATGTCACTCAGGGAAGATGTAGAACATTCCCATCATCACAGGAAGTTCTAGTAGACAGGGTTGACTGGATCTTCACCTAAAATTCCTGTACTTGCAGGTGGACTAATAAGATCTCATTAGGTTAGTTTAAATGTCACAGGATATTTTTTTTTTCTGGTATTTAACATTTTAAAATACATCAGACACACCATTAGAATAGCTGTGTTTTGTCCATTTGGGGTTAGGCTGCGTCCTCAATGGACAATATATATAATATATATGTACACATATATGTGTGTGTATGTTTATATACAAATATAAAAGTGTAACTATTTATATATAAAAAAATCTTGTTTTTATTTTAATGCCATAAGGCAAAACTAGCACAATCCTCAGTCTGTCCTGTAAACAGGTAACTACTGAAATTAAAGATTGTAAATGCTTCTTTGTACAACTCCCTCTCTTGAAGCTCCATGAAGGTAGAGATTGGTCTCTTCTGTTGTAACTCTGGTACCCAGCACACCAGTCACCATGGTATTGGTGCAGTAACATTGGGGGACTGACTGAGAGACAAGGATGACGGTGTAGGAGGATGAGGGAAGAAACAGTTCTTAGCTTAATTGTTGTGAACTTCATATTAATAACATGTTATGACTTTGTTTTTGTCAAGGATTTCTTTACTCAAGATGTAAATGCAGGATTAAAGGAAGAAATGGAAGTTTCTGAGCAATTAGTAAGTATATTATTTAATACTTAACTCCAAGTGATATTTCGAAGCTGTCTCCTTGTACATTGACCATTCCCCACTTTCATTTGGAAAGATCTGTTGTTTTGACGTTACGGTGTATTTTCTATAGAATCACAGTTGTTAGTGACTTTAGTTCCCAGACCAGCATATGTCCCATAGCAAACAGCAATGTGGTTCTGTTATGAGCCCCGACTTCTTGACTCTGAGGGAATGGGGGAGTTATTGGCAGAGACGGAGTGATGCCCTCACAGTTGGGCAGTTCCAATAGCAGCCTAGGAACCAAGACTTATCAGGAAGAAGGTCTTAAACTGCCATAGGGTGTTGGCAGATTTTTCTTTGGGCTGCCAGCTCACTAAAAAATGACACAGAGACTTATTAATTATAAAAGCATGGCCTCAGCTTAGGCTTACTCCTAACTAGTTCTTATAACTTAAATTAGCCCTTTTTTTTTTGAAGATTTTTTTTTTTAATTTATTGCATATACAGTAGTCTGTCTGCATGTATGCTTGCAGGACAGAAGAGGGCACCAGATCTCATTATAAATGGTCAGGAGCCACCATTTGGGTACTGGGAATTGAACTCAGGTCCTCTGGAAGAGCAGCCAGTGCTCTTAACCTCTGAGCCATCTCTCCAGCCTCCCATATTTTTAATCTGCATTCTTCCACACGCTCGTTACCTCATCTCTATTTGCCCATCCTCCTTCCTCTCCATCTGGATGGTGGCCCTCCCTTCTTCCCAGATCTCTGTATTCCCAGAAGTCCCCCTAACCTCTTCCTGCCTAGCTAATGGCCATTCAGCTCCTTATTAAACCAATCACACTGACACATCTTCACACAGTATAAAGGAATACTCCACAGCAATGGGGCCTGCCCAGTGTTACATTTCTACTCATTCGCTGTTATGGAACTTTAAGGCATGTTTTGGCTATATTATTTAGTTTTATTTTTGTATACAGGTTCCATTTTCTTCTCTATCTGAAGAGCAGTTGGAAAACTTAATTAAGAAATTGAGAAAAGCAAGTGAAGGTAAGTTTGCCTAAAGTTGCAAGTTCAATTATTTGAGAAGCACTAGGTGCTATATGAATTGAAAGCTTCTGTTCTGTTGTTCAGAGTCCCATAGTTCATGTTTGGCTGCTTAAGCTATCATGTTTCTTTTTGGCACAGGCTTGAATTCTACGCTTGAAGATCACATTATGTCCCATCCAGCATTACATGATGCCCTTAATGACCCTAAAAATGGTGACTGTGCAGTCAAGCACCTGAAACAGCAGGTAAGCTTAGACCACAGTAACTCAACTCTTGTTCATGTGTTTAATGCTAACATTCTGGGCTGATGAGATGGCTCACCAGGTAAAGGCACTTGCTGCCAAGTCTGATGACCTGAGTTCAGTCTTCTGAACCTACCTGGTGACAGGAGAGAATCAGTTCTTGCAAACTGTCCTCTGACTTCTACAGCATACAAGTGTGTATATGCTCACAACAAATAAAGGTCATTTTTAAAAAGCTAACATTCTAGCTAGGCGTGGTGGCACATACCATTAATCCTAGCACACAGGAGACAGAGACAGGCAGATCTGAGTTCAGGGCCTGCCTGGTCTACAGAGTGAGTTCCAGAATAGCCAGAGCTAACACAGAAAACTTGTCTTGAAAAACACCAATTAAAAAATATATAATAACCTTCTTTTCTGAGTATAATTACTTAGTTTTTTTTAAAATGACCAAAATACCTTGATTCAAAATTATATGTGAACATAAAGGAAAAATTTCAGCGTGGATATAACCCTGAAAACAGATACTATTTTAAAGCAAAAAGAAAAAAATGTCTTAACCATTCAGAAATCAGTGAAAACTTTCTGCCTTGTGTAGACATTACCTTGCTGTTTTCAAATTTGAGTCAAATCCCTTTGCTTTAGTTTATAAAGTAATCCTATGGAGTTTGCAGGCTTCTATTTTAGGTAACATTGAAAAATTAAAGTTACTTGGTCCAAGAAGATGCTTTGTTGAGTTTGGAGCAGGAAAGGGGAAATTATCTCACTGGGTTGATATTGCCTTAAAAGATGCTGAAAACGTTCACTTCATCCTGGTAGAGAAAGTGACCACAAGATTCAAGGTAAGTGAAGCCTCTGTAGGAGCAGAATAACCAAACATATTGTCTCCTGTAGGAAAAAATGATGGAACCTGTCTCTTCAAATGAATTTCCTTTTTATATATTTGATTATAATTTTTACTATTATTATTTGTTTGGTTCTAATTGTACTGGTTAAACTAAAGATAAAATTTTGAATTTAAATATTGATAGTCCATGATCTGAGTTCTTAAAATTGTTTGCAGAGACAAGAAAATCTGAGCAGAACCAGGCTTCAGCTAGGAATTAAGCCACGTCCTAACCTTACATTTGCCACTGCTGACAGACTCTTCCTTCATTATACACTTCTTAGACATATTCTTGGACACCACAATAGGCACTTTGTATATGCAGATAGATACTGATGAGGCAGCTGTGCTCTTGCGTGTGTGTAGAAGAGAGCTAGGTGAATACTAAGGAAAGTGTTGAAGAAGGGACGTTTTGCAGAGTGTGTATGCGTTCAAAGGAAGGCTTGATAGGCTTTATTACAGAGAGGCAGTGGAGAACGAGCATGCAGAAAAGGCAGTGCTTGTGACCATCTTGAAAAATGAATCAACATTTGCTAGATAGAGTGTGAGAAGCGTTCTGGGAAATAGGAACAGTGTGACCACATGGCCAGAATAACAGGAAGCATTTCTGTATGATGGAAATACAATGCATAAGGTAGAATGTGGCGATATGAACCAGGAAAGAAAGCTGGTGTGGAAAGTTGTCCGTTTTGTCTGTTCTGTGTTAGAGATACAGTGGAAGACTTGGTTTTTGCTTCAAAGAGGCTTCCATGCAGCATTTTCTTTTTCTTTTTCTTTTTCTTTTTTTTCTTGGTTTTTCGAGACAGGGTTTCTCAGTGTAGCTTTGTGCCTTTCCTGGATCTCGCTCTGTAGACCAGGCTGACCTCGAACTTACAAAGATCCGCCTACCTCTGCCTCCTGAGTGCTGGGATTAAAGGTGTGTGCCACCACTGCCCGGCCCATGCAGCATTTTAGTTCTCCATCTAAGTATGTTATACCACTGAGCGGTACTCAGTGCTGCAGGAGCAGGAAGGTAGAGAACTAACCTCGGTCGTCGAGAGTCGTCATGGAGGAGGTTTTTTAAAAATGATTTTAAAACCTTCCATAGAGCTCAGTGGTTTAGCGTGCTTATTGGACTTCCAGAAGATCTGAGTTTGATTCACAGCACCAATATCAGGCTGCTCACAACGTCCTGTAATTCCAGCTCTAGGAGATCCAACACCACCTCTGACCCTCCTCACACACAGATGGCACATGCACACACATATAAAAATGTATTCCATATGCTGTCCTAACAACACTGTAAAACTATTTCAGAAGTTTTCGACTAAAAATAGGAAGATTGAGAATATGAAAATTCTTATTCAATAATACAAGTAAGAAATGTACTGGAGAGTAAAGGCCATTCTGTGGGCTGTAGAGGAAAGAAAGAATGAGAGATGTAAAATGTCGGGAGTCATAGCACTTGCTGATTTATTATTCATTGTTTTTCAGAGACAGTACTCTGGGATGGTTTCTGGCCTAATTAGACACAGATAAGGTATCCTTGAGGAGGAAAACTATGAGTTCAGTTCTTGTCTGTTTAGTTTCCTGTCCGAATGTTTCTGAGAGCTTGGGGCTGTAGCTTAGTGGGAGATATTTTGTTTAGTATTCATAAGGCCCTGAGGAAAAAAAACAGGTGAATCTCTGAGTTCAAGGCCAGCCTGGCCTAGAGTGAGTTTGAGGAGAGCCAGGGCAACACAGAGAAACCCTGTCTGGAAAGAGAGGGAGAGAAAGAGAGAGAGAGAGAGACAGACAGACAGACACACACACACACACACACACACACACACACACACACAGAAATAATATGTATATGTAATAGTAATAACTGATAGAATTTCTAGCCTTATAAAATGGGTGTTGTTATTTTTGAGTTTTCATCCAAAATATAAACCTTTTAAGTTGTTGTTCATTCATTTTTACAGTTACAGTTCATTAACTGTAAAAATTAGGTATATTTACTCTGAAATTTGAAAACAAATGGAAACATTTTCATAAAGCTTTTTTCAACATTGAGAGTACTGATTCAGTAATGTTCTGTTTATGCAGGTAGATGGTAAACACAGAAAAGAGAGCTCAGTGTTTGAAAGACTTCAGATCGATATTCAACACTTATGTCTGAGTAAGTCACAGATCTGTCCTCTGCTCTGTCATAGGTCAGACATTCAGACTCTGGGGCCGCTTAGAATTCTGTTCCCACAGACCCGTGCTTCAGGAAGAAGAAACAACACTAGTGTTTTGTTAATACAAGTGTTTGTAAATAAGGAAACAGAAATGGAGTTAGGATTGAAACCTTAAAAGTTGCTTTGTTGCCAGCAGGGCAGTGGTGGCAGGGGCATAGACCTTTAATCCCAGCACTCAGGAGGCAGAGGCAAACGGATCTTTGTGAGTTCAAGGCCAGCCTGGTCTACAGAGTGAATTTCTTTTCTGGACAGCCAGGGCTGTTACATAGAGAAACCCTGTATCAAAAAAGAAAAAAAATTATTTTGTTATATCAACTATAAGTGTAGTATGATATGCAGGAAGTTCAAAACTTTTGATAAATCCTTATATATTGCTTCCTTGTACTTTTAAAAATTAATTTTGAGTAAGGCAGGTATAATGGTACACCCTTTTTGTTGCTGTTGTTTTGTTTTGTTTTTCAAGACAGGGTTTCTCTGTGTGGTTTTGGTCCTGTCCTGGATCTCGCTCTGTAGACCAGGCTGGCCTCAAACTCAGAGATCCGCCTGGCTCTGCCTCCTGAGTGCTGGGATTAAAGGCATGCACTACAGCTACCCGGCTAATGGTACACTCTTTTAATCCCAGCACTCAAGATGCAGAGGCAGGCAGATCTCTGTACAGTCCAGGCCAGCCAAGGCTGCATAGTGAGACCTTGTCTTAAAAATATTGACTTGGAGTGTTCAAACTTGGTAGCATTTAGACATCTGTACTGGCCTGCCCTTAGGGTCCTGACAGGATATACCTCCGCTACAGCCACTAAGAGCAACCCCTGTGCCCATTTGCTACGTTTCCTTCTAAAAGGCGGGCCTTGTACACCTCCTGTCTTTTTCTCTTTCTCTTCCTTCACTCTCATCCCCGGGGACCAGTCTCTGCCCCCTTCTCTCCGCTCCCCTCAATAAACCTCCCAAGTGGGCCCTGTTGTATGGTGTGACTCCTTCCCTCCATTTTTAAAATACAGAACTAGCCTTCGGACTATAGTTAACATGACTGTCAAAATCATTACAGGAAATGAGAAAATTCTCTGTGTAGCTAGTATATAGAAGATAGGTCCTCAGAATTGTGTCACAAAGAAAGTAACTTATTGCTATGGAGTTAACATTCGATACAGACACACGTACATGCACACCCACACACGAACACGAACACAAATGTACACACACACATGCATGCACACCAACACACATGAACACAAATGCATACACATGCTCATGCCCTTCAGTCATCCTCTTTTGTGCCTTTTTACTTTTTCTAACATTTTTCTTTTCTTTTTTTTTCCTCTCTTTCTAGTGTTTTGAGACAGAGTCTTACTATGTAGTCCTGGCTATCCTGGAACTCACTATAGACCAGGCTGGCCTGAAACTCACAAGAGATCCGCCTACCTCTACCTCCTGAGTGGTGGAATTAAAGGTGTGCACCCCCACACCTAGCTCTTTCATGTTTAAAAAGAAAATAATGCAAACATTTACAATTACTTCCATCCACTAATTTTATTCTAGTCTTGAGAAGCAACCAAGCATTTGTTTAATATAAATCATTGTATTTTCTTCTGCTTAACTGAAACCAGGTATGGTATATACTCCTGTATTTCCAGCACTTGGGAGGCTGAGGCAGGCAGATCACCCAGACTTCAAAGTGAATTCCAGGCCAGCCAGTACTACATAATGAGACAGGAAATTTGTTTGTTTGTTTAGCTGAATATTCTTCTATGTCACGTGCTAAACATAGACACATTCTTAGGATATATATTAGATTCTGTGAGAACTGTTTGTTTTCACATCCTTCATCCCTAAAATCCAAAGATTCTACAATCTGTCCTTTTGGAAGGATACATTAATACTTGGTATCATTAGCAGCTAATGTAGTTCTTACTCTTTTTATCTCAGACAGGGTTCCTGTGCTCAGAGAAGGAAGACTGCCTGTGGTAGGAATTGGGAAGCATCTGTGTGGGGTCGCAACAGGTGAGCTGGACACACGGTCACCTCTAAACTAGTACACTGAGCTGTAGCCTAGATGGCCCCACCACCTGGGGCGGGGCACTTAGGCCTCTCTTTTAGCCCATGGAAAAGCTTTCCAGAGTAACCCAGTTCAACCTGGGGTGGGAGGGAAGCACACATCCTGCCTCTTCCCACCTAACCTGTGCTTCTCCAAACCTAACCCTGTGGAGGCTGCTTCCCACCTTCCATATGCTCTCCCTTTGTTCACTCGGTCTGAATCCTCCACTGTTGCAGTTGCCTTCTCTTCCTGAGACTCAGTGTCCTTCTCTCTTAGTGCTTCCCCTCACCAGTTCCTTCAGTCCATCCCGTCGTTCTCTGCTCCTATGCTTGAAGAATTGATATCTAGACCCTCTGTGACACTGTGTCCTTCCCCTTCCTGGAACTCTCTGTCAGTCTGTGTCTAGGTTTACTGTTGACCAACATGGACCATGTCTACTTTCTCTGTGCTCCAGCCATTTGAAAGAACTGGCCCAGTGTCTGCTCATCCTTGAGCTCAGCTTTCTCCACGTCTCTGGGGCTTCCTTAGTGTCATCAGGATATGCTCTGCATAGCTTTTCCTTGTCTCCTAGTTATCTGTCTGTATATCTAATTACACCCTGTGCTGGGATTCCTTTCAAGGTCAGTGCAGATGCTAATACAATGAAGGACTCTTCCATAGCAAGCACTGAACATTTGAGTGAATGATCTTTAGGCCACCAGCTTGCTGCCTCCTTGTTCCTTCTAAGAAGCAGGTCCTTAAGGTCACTATGAAAGAGCTTGAGACTGCTAATGTTCTCTTTGTTTCTGAAATACCTTAATCTTTTTAATAATTTTTCTGATTATAATTCTTAAAATTATGTCAAATGTAAGTAAAACAGCAAATATATTTTGTTAGAAAATAAGTTGACAGACCTGGATGAAGTGGCATACCTGTACTCAGGAAGCTGAGGCAGAAGGATCACTTGAGTTAAATGATCACTTGAGTTCATCCACGATCTGAGCAACATAGTGAGACCCATTCTTTTGTATAAGAGAGAAAGACAGAGACAGAGAGACACAGACTGACTGTGAAATTATCAAGTTAGCTGGGCGATGGTGGTGCATGCCTTTAATCCCGGCCCTCTGTGAATTTGAGGCCAGCCTGGTCGACAGCAAGTTCCAGGACAGCCAGGGCTATTACACAGAGAAACCCTGTCTCGAAAAAAACAGAAACTACCAAATTAGCTATCACTTTTTCCAAATAATAGTTACCAGTAATGTTTATTGGCATAATAAAATTTACTATAAAGATACATAAGTATATCCATTTTTATATCACAGGGCAACAAATTTTAGAATAGCATTTGTTTTTAGTTAATTAGAGTATGATAAGACAATCTAATCAGATAAAATATAAGTTGTACAGCATACATTTGTGATCTTTCCCATATTGCCAGCTATCTGTGCGGCAATTTGGGGGGGGGACTTATTTTTTTTTTATTTATTTTTATGTGTATGAATATTTGTCTGCATGTATGAAAGTATAATGCATGCATGCCCAGTGCCCACAGAGGTCAGAAGAGGGTGCTAGATCCCCTGGAACTAGGGTTATGGACAATTTTAAGCCACCCTGTGTGTGCTGGAATCCGAACCTAGATGCCCTGCAAGAGCAGCAAGTGCTTTTAACCACTGAGCCGGCTCTTCGGCCCCTAGTATGGCAGTTTTATTCATTGCATCCTCAGTGTTGTGTACATGCACGGAAGTTAGCAGAGATTTGCTGAACAAATGCCTCTGTACAGGAAAGCTATTGGCCTGCTTTCCACGTTGGAATCTCCTTTGCTCTTCTTCCAATTCATCATTACTTGTTGTGACCAGCCTACGTTTCAAGACTAGCATCTTAGCCAGGTGTGTTGACACACACCTGTAGCTGCAACACCAGGAGATAGAAGCAGAGGATCAGGAGATTGAGACCAGCATCAGCTATACAGGACCTATCTCAAAACAAAACAGATACAGACACACACACACACACACACACACACACACACACACACACACACACACAACTAGCTTTTCGAACCTGGGTCAGGATTCTAAGTGAAAGCCCCTTCCTTCGTTTCTTTCTCTGGAGTTTGTTAAGCTCATAACTTTAGCTGGGATGGGAGAAAGGAAAGACAATGCAAATAGTTGGACAGAAAAATTTCAAATCATAAGGCTTAAGCTTGCTTTAATTTTATTAGAAAGTGGCTTTATGAAAAATAAATCACTAGAAAAATTAAGATAAGGCGAATTTGAGAAAAATTTAGAGTATATGATAGAATTGTTACAATATATAGCTAAGTAGATTTTTGCTGGTTTGTGTTGTTGTTGTGTTGTGTTTTGTTTTTAACCATACTGCTTAAGAAATCTGAAGAACACTTAAAGATGACGTGGTTTGGGGCCGCATAATTGTGTTTGCAGATCTTGCATTACGATGTCTGGTTGAAACCTATGCTGCCAGTTTTGAGGAAAGGAATGAAGAGCCTTTAGCCAAACGCGTAAAGAACGATAAAAGAGACAAGGAAAGTAGCACTTTGTCCAAGGAAGAAAATGAAGCAAATGCCCCGGAGACGTGGGCCCCTGTGGCTGGCATTGTCATTGCGCTCTGCTGTCACCACAGGTGTGACTGGAGACACTATGTGGGCAAAGAGTATTTCAGGGCTCTGGGCCTTGGGCCGGAGGAGTTCTACTATTTCCAGAGAATGAGTAGTTGGGCAACATGTGGAATGAGAAGGACATCTTTGGGAGCCTCAGATATCACCACAAAGAGAAAAGATGATCAGAATTATGACAACGAAGAGCATGATGACAGAGGAGACAGACTCCCAGATGGCGGCACTGATAGTGTGCCTGGGTGAGTGACGACTTTTCTAATGCACCACACTGAAGGGGAGTGAGTATTTTATTACCATAAAGGAGCCCCCTTGTCGGCTCCTGTGGGTGGCATTTCAGGACCTCCCACAGAGGCCTAGAACCTTAGATAAAACAGAACTCTGCGTGTTAGCATTGCAGTTACCTCCCCATTGATCTAATAACCAAGATGGCTCCACAGTGACTAGTGAGTGAGTAACATGCAGTGTGGATATTGTAGACATGATCATTCCCCAGGTAGGAAGGAGTTGGGTAAGGATGGCGTTGCCAGTGGTTCATTCTGGGAATTTTCCTTTTAATATTTTCAGACTGTGGTAGGCCTTGGGCAAGAGATACCAGAGAAAATGAAATTGAATTGTTGCTTCTTAGTCATTTGGCTAAGATCAAGTATAGAAAGTGAAACTGACTAGGAAGAAGGATTCTTTTTTCAGATGACTGCTATCAACAATTTAGTCCAGGAAGTACAGTTTACAGTCTAATTTTGGAGTAGGCTAAAACACATTTGAATTGCGATCATCTTGTCTTGACAAGTCTGGAAAGCAGCAGACACAGCACCTGTACTGCCGCCTACTTAGCAGCTTCCTAGGGGACAGCAGTGACCAAGCTTCTCAGGAACTTTTACAAGCTTTAACTCTCCGTGTGTTTATTCACCGTAGAGCTCTTACTGCTGAAGAAAAGAAGAATATAGGACATCTTTGCAAACTGCTGATTGACCAAGGCCGACTCCAGTATTTACAGCAGAAAGGCTTCCATCCTGCCTTACAGTACTATACAGAGCCGTTGGTGTCTCTGGAGAACGTATTACTAACTGCTGTACCAGCTCATCTGTCATCGCAGGAAGCAACTCAGTAACAGAAAAGAAGTGTGAACGTCACTTGTCATCTCAAACAAAAAATTTACATTCCTTTTAAATTATATTTTTATATTCACAAAAATATAAATAACTTTTTTTTGTGTGTGCGTGTTTTTTTTTTTTTTCTTCCAAAGTCCAAACAGAGGATTCACCAAGTATTCCTTTTCAGCAGGGCCCTTTGAATTACTTTATCCATCAGAGTGTATAGAGACTGGCAGAGTCAGACCGTTGACTTGGTCATCTGAAACACATATAATACATCAACATATAATTACAGTATAAACTATGTGTATTCTGGGAAATTTATCTTTGGTTTTATTTGATATGTTTTATTTTTTGAGCTCCAGTTATAATAACCAATGCCATTTTGCAACAAGGGTCAGTCTGAGTGTGGGACTTTTTTCAGAATGGGTCTAGAAAGAATACTTGCCATCTTCTCAAATGCAGACAAATTTAGAAATGTAGGAATTGGCAAATGACATCACCATTGAAGTTCCAGAGCCATACCTGGATTTGTGCTCTCAAGAGTCTGTCCATGACTCCAGAACCGAAGAGATGATTTCAGGGGGAAAATAATCTTACTTTAGGTCTTTGATGGATAATTAGCTAGTGCAAACTTCTAGAGAAGGTTGCTTGTAAACAAATCACCAATCAAATTTGAAAGTTGCACGTAGCTTCTAAAGTTAATTCAGTATCTTTTATCAGCCTCTTATGTATAAATGTAACTATAAAAAAATAAGTAGGTTTTCTCCTGTTTGGGAAAATAATTAGTTTTTGTTTGTATGAGACAGGGTCTCATTTACTAATCCTTGGCCAGCCTGGAACTCAGAGATACCCCTGCCTCTTCCTTCCAAGTGCTGGGATTAAAATCATGTGCCCATGCCAGCAGAAAAAGTAATTTGGATTAAAGTACAAATTATATAATGAAACCAAAACCTCACATTTAGGCTTTACATAACTGATAAGTAGTTTCTATGCCCAAGCAAATATTAAACCATATATGTCATAAGAATATTCCTCTTCCACATCTTACCTTGGATTTGTTTCTACATTTGTAAACATTATTTTAGTTGTTAGTAAATATGCAAAGACGAAGATTCAGAATCACTGACTTTAGATATTAGAATGACACTGGGATCACTATCTGTATTTGGTGGGCCTATGACTAAGTAGAAGCCAAACACCCTTACCTCCTGGCCTTTCTGTTTTAATTGAATCTCGTGTTTAATTAGGTTTAAATTCCAACCCTACCACCTCAGCTGGCAAGTTACTTCATCTCTTTGTGCCTCAATTTTCTCCTCTTAAAATAGTGATGATGATAACAGTTATAAAACCTACCTCACAAGGTTGTGTATATCACATGAGGTATCACAGGTAAACCAATTTGAATGGTTCCAAGCATAGAGTTTTCACGACCTACAGTAGCACCAGTGGCTCCTTCTGAAGAGAACATTGCTAAGCAGCCTCTGGATACCGGGGAGGGTCCCCTAAAGGAAAGGCTAGCACTGTGGTTGCACTCCTTTTCAAAGTGACTGGTACATGGAGTGAGTTAAAATCTCCCTTTTGCATCCATAGCTCTTTCCATTTGTACTAATTACAAAGCCAGGGTTTTCTGTTTCTATGCTGTTATTTCACTGCCTTTATTAACAAGATAGTGTTCTTTGCCTTGTTCCTCTGGTTTTCTTGATTATAGAAATGTTTAATTCTAAATTATGAGATGAAGTGTTTGTAATCTGTATATTATGCCTCATATTCCAACTGTGGAATAAAGTCCATGTTCTCAATGTTTTTCACCCCCAAGTCAAATTTTTTTTTAATTATTCCTTGTAGATTATAGAAAAACAGAATGATGAGGAAGGTGTGTTCATGCTCCAGCTGACATGTCTGCCACTTGATTAAAAAGAAAAAAAGTAATGATTCTTTAAGAATCTGGGGGCTCTATTTTCTTTATTATAAAGCCTTTGTCCAGTGACTGATGGAGGCAGATGCAGAGATCCACAGTCAGGCACCAGGCTGAGCTCTGGGAATCCAATCGATGAGAGAGAGAGGAGGGATTCAGGCGGAGGACATCAAGATCACAATGGGAAGACATGCAGAGATGACAGGCCACACTGGTGGAAGCCCATGAACAGTAGACTAGTGGCTGTGAAGCCCCCATGGAATCGGACTAGACTGGATATGGAAGACGGTGTTTGGCTCGAACAGTTTGGGGGGCACCCAGACATGGGGATCGGGATCCATCCCTGGTGCATGGGCAGGCTTCTGGAACCCAGTGCCTGTGGTGTGACACCTTGCACAGTCTTGTGCAGTGGGGAGGGCCTTGGACCTGCCTAGGCTCAGTGTGCTGGGCTCTGCTGACTCCCCATGGGAGACCTTGATTTCGGGGATGTGGGGATGTGGGGATGTGGGGTGGCTTGGGAGGGAGGGCTGGGGAGTGGGAGGAGGGAGGAGATGGGATCTGTGGGTGGTATGTAGAGTGAGTAGAAAAGTTCTTAATAAAGAAAAAAATTGGGGGGGCTGGAGAGATGGCTCAGTGGTTAAGAGCACTGGTTGCTTTTCCACAGGACCTAGTTAAATTCCCCCACACCCACATGGCAGCTAACAACTCTCTAACTCCAGTTCCAAGGGATCTGATGCCCTCTTCTGGATTCTGCAGGTACTGCATGCACATGCTGCACGGACATACATGCAGGCAAAATGCCCCCACACATAAAATCAATGAATTAAAATCTAGGCCAGGAGTGTAGCTGTGGATTTGAGCCCCAGCACTGGAGAATCATGTTTACAGAGGGAAACAAGGAGAAGTACGGTTTCCTTCCCTTGATTATGCAGCGAGTGCAGCTGAGGAAGTATTTCCTTGATTCCATTTGAAAGACTATCTTTACAGCTTCTCTCCTAGTAGTTACCAAAATTATGACCAGAGCCAAAACTCATTTTCCCCTCTTAAGTGTTGGCCAGTTTGATGGAAAAGACAAGATAGAATAAGAAATCCATAAAAGAATTAATGGAAAGATAGAACTTAATTGTATATGCATTCTCTTCCCAAAATATTTAATCTGTGTTGTATATATATTTTATTTTTCGAGACAAGGTTTCTCTGTGTAGCTTTGGAGCCTGTCCTGGAACTCACTCTGTAGAACAGGATGGTCTCGAACTCACAGAGATCCGCCTGCCTCTAGGATTACAAGGCGTGTGCCACCACCACCCAGCTCTGTGTTGTATATTGTGAAGGCCCAAATTACTCAAAGTCAGAGAATCTGAGCTTGCTTTACCCAGAAGGGCTACATAAAGGGATGATTTGACCACAGGTGTGGTTACCAGGTGTTTGGAAGGGTTGGTTGTGCAGTGTGCTTTGATCTAGCAAGGGGGAGGTCTTTTGCCCCGCCCCTGTCCCTTTTGAAAAGATAGAAGGGGCCGTTGGGTTTTGACCCAGGTCCTCCCGAAGCTATCCTGTATTTCTGTCTTTCTCCTCTTCAATATCTTTCTACCTAAAAGTTTCTTATCCCTCTCTCCTCCTCATAGGAACTGTTTTAAGAGGTGGAAGCCGGCCTCCCACAACACATAAATCTCATACCTGTTCGCCGTGACTCTTGGATATATGCACGCATGAACTGAAGCCCAAACAGCTCCTGTTCCTCCTCTCCTTCTGCGCAGTCACTGGGAGGAAGCGTCACTTCCAGTCTCAGCGGGTTGTCTCGGAAGTTGACAAACCTAGCAGTCGACCAGAAAACAGTATTTTATAGGTACCATAGAAGTGCATGTACATTTATTTCCCTGGGAAAAGATCAAGAGACAGTCTATAGAATTACTATTTTCAACTGCTTTCAATATCTGATTATCTTGCTGGGTATATCTAATATACCCCAAGAAGAGACAGTGTTTCTCCCCAGAGCTTACAAAGAGAACTAGTAGTTCATAACATGTAGTTAATGCGATGAGAGCAAGTTGTATCATAAATCTATGACTAATGCTATGAACATAGTTTGTGCCTGTTTTTATGGATCGATGCCTTAATCAAGTACAAAGCTAAAGTTGCTGGATAAGTCAATGTATGAATGGTTTTTGTTGTGGAGGTTCTCAATTTGGGTATCCATTGCCTCATTCCATCAGAAAATTACATTTTGGAGAGAATTTTATTCATGTTCTAATAAGTAGCAAAAAAAAAAGTCTGCTTTCTATAGGCTAATACAGTTACCTGTGCCTATTTGTAGTTATTCAGAAGGAAACGTCACTATTTTATTCTTTTGATTTTTGTATTGCAAAGCGTTGGTTAGCAGTATAAAGAGAATTTTCATGATATTGTCACCAACAAAAGAACATTCTTTAAACTGATAAATCCCAGTACCATTTTAGTTTCAAGAATTATTTCTTGAATAAGCTAGATTGGTGTTATGTGAGTCACACTCATGAAATTTTTAAAGCATTGGGGTTTAAAAATTTAAAATATATGGGGTTTTTTTTTGAATGAAGGAATAAATTGACTTTATTCACAGCAAAAGTTATTGCATTCATAGAAAATCCTGAAGGGCCAAAAAAAAAAAAAAAAAAAAAAAAAAAGATCCTTGGACTGGGTGATTCCTGAGATATAATGTTAATATACAAAGTCAATTGGATTTTTATCCAATGAGATGAGCAATATAATGAAGAATGAAGACATAGACAATGGACTTAAGACTGTATATAATAACACAAGACATGAAATATTCATGGAATTTAAACATGTGCAAAGCCTGCAGACTGAAAAATACAAAACACTGCTGAGAGAATTTTAAAGTCTAAATACATGGTATGATATTCCATGTTTCAGGGTAAAATTGGTCAAAAATGGATTGCATTAGAATATATGTTTAAAATATATACACTCAAGCTGGAGAAATAGCTCAATAGTTAAGAGCACTGGCTGCTCTTAGAGAGGACCTAAGTTCAATTCCCGGCACCCACATGGCAGCCCAACCCTCTGTGACTCCAGTTCCAAGAGATCCAATGCTCTCCTCTGGCCTCCATGGGCACCTGGCAAACAAGTGGTGTGCAGGTAAAACACCCATACACAAAAGGAAAATTTAAATACTCAAATATGCAGTCATATAAATCACAACCCAAATGTGTCGGTCAGGGTCTGTAGTCATTCTGCTCCCAGGAGTAAGTGTGCCATGCTGTAACCACACCCTTGTACCTCAGATTTGTCATTTCTTCCATGCAGCCTGGAATATCTTGCAGTTTATTGTTGCTGAGAACAAGAGTCCCCAAGTTTTTCATATTTCTGATTGTTTCTGGCAGGCATGTTATTTCATTCCTCTGTAGCCACAATGTATGTAAACTTTGCATTCTGGAAAATAGAATGCTGCAATCAGTAGTCACCTTGAATATGAAAAGCTGGCCTCATCGTATCATAACCTTCAATTTATGAAGGTTAAAAATCATTTAACCTTCAATTTTTAAAATTAATTTAATAATTTAGTTATTAATTATTTAACATTTAATAAAAATGTAGTTATTCTTTTGACAGACTTCATTCTTTCTCATTACCTGATGTTGCCAGGGAAACTACATCAGGGAATTGATTAAAGACTAGCTTTCATGCAGGGGCAGAAATGAAAACATTTACACTGCATGTTTTTTATAGTTTTCTAAATGAACAGCTGTAAATGTCACATAATATGAATCTTAAAAATCAAGAATTGATTTGATTCTGGTCAAGGCAGTATGGACTTGGGTCAAGATTCCTAGGTTCAAATCCAGTTAATGTCACTCACTGAGCCTTGGGCCTAAGTGACAAACATCTCTGCATCGGTTCCCTCATCCTTTAGTAGTGTACGCAGAAGTGCCTGGCATGCACTAAGCGGTGTGATTACTGTGGCATGTTCTTGGTAATGTCTTGAAAGCAATTAGTTTTCCCTTCCCTAAATCCTCTTACATATTTGAAATAAATGTAAATAACTCCCTGAAAGAATACATTTTGAACTAATTGGGTCTTTTATGATTATTATGGGCTCCTAGTTGTCGGGTATATTGTTTCTTATTTTTTCATAGGTGGCTTTGACTTGCCGGTAGCATCAATTTTACCTTTCTAGACTGTCAGGAAGTTGTTGAAGGCTGTTGCTTCCCATATCCAGCCACTCAAGGGCAGGCATGTTCAACACAGCAAGAGGGATTGTGGTGAAGTGGTTCATACTCAGATCAAGGTGGGTGAGTTTTAACAGCTTGCTGAGCTAAAAAGGAAAGTGGGCTTTTTAAATAGTTGTCCACAATGTAGAGTACTAGAAGACTCACACTGGTAAACTATTTCACATAAAAAGTTCATATTGCACGAGCTTTATATAACTAGCAGTCCACAAATCACACATAAAACTGAATAACTTCTGGCATTACACTTGAGCTTTGCTTAGACACAGGAGTCCACAATAAATAAAATAGAAGGATAATGGAAGCTGGGCATGGTGGTACATGCCTATAATCCCAGAGACTGAGGGCAGCCTGGGCTACAAAGACACTTTCTCAAAAAAAAAAAAAAAAAAAAGGCAGGTGTGGTGGTACATGCCTTCAATCCCAGCACTAGAGCCAAAGGCAGCGGATTTCTCTGAGTTCAAGGCCATCGTGGTCTACACAGTGTGTTCCAAGACAGCCATAGCTATGCAATAGACCCTGTCTCAAAAAAACAACAACACACTAGGTAGTCTGGGCTCCCAGTAAAATGAAATGAAAATCTTTTATTCAAAGACAATTTGTCTTCCAAGATAACCAAGTTCCAGGGTTAATAGGACCTGTGTGGCAAAAGTATCCTCCACCCCAGGAAGCATTTCTCATATTTCTCATGTTTATTTTCAGCCAGCAACTGAGAATTATAAGGGAAAACTTGCTCTTTAAGATAACAGTTGCGGGCTGGAGAGATGGCTCAGTGGTTAAGAGCACCGACTGCTCTTCCAGAGGTCCTGAGTTCAATTCCCAGCAACCACATGGTGGCTCACAACCATCTGTAATGAGATATGGTGCCCTATTCTGGCCTGCAGGGACACATGCAGGCAGAATACTGTATACATAATAAATAAATAAATCTAAAAAAAAAAAAAAAAAAGATAACAGTTGCCTTACTGACTTACTCGCATTCACTGTCTCAAACATCGAGCTCACTCCATAATAATTCTGGTTTAAAGTGCAATGAGTGACTGCGGATCTTATACCACACAGCACTGTGCTCAGCAGAAGAAGAAGAATGTGTTACTGTGGCAATCCTGTCACCCTGCTTCTCAGAGCTAGTGCCTGTCCCAAATTTCGTATCTGTCATGACTATGCACGTCTTTTATATTTTGTTACTATATGGAAATATTTGCCTTTCTAAGTAATATTTTTTTCATGGAATGTATTATTTTATGGTTCTCACATTTGAGGATTATATTGGACTGGCACTGGGGTTAAAGGTGTATGCCACCATGCCTGGATTCTCTCATCAGTTTTAAAATGTATTCATGGTAATGCTTAGAGCTCCTTTAAAAAAAATCTAAAAATATCTATTATTGAGGCTGGAGATGGCTCAGCAGTTAAGAGCACTAGCTGCTCTTCCAGAGGACCCTGGTTCAATTCCTAGTACCCACAGGTCAGCTCACAACTGTCTGTAACTCCGGTTCCAGGGCATCTGACATTCACACACAGACATACATACAGGCAAAGCACGAATGCACGTAAAAAATAGTATCTATTAAGTTATTTCTGTTTTCCACTTTTATTTGAGAAAACTAATTATGTGATTAGCCCCCGGTTGTACTTAAATAAATGAATAATTATGACAGCAACCACACAAAGGCAGTGTCATTATTTCTGTTTTATGAATAAAATCACTCAGAGAGTTCATGTAACTCGATGAACTCAAGCTGTTATAGACCTAAAGCCACAAAATTCCTTCCTCTTTATCCTACTGGAAGCTTTAAGATATAAGAATTTAATTAACATTTACAAAACACACTAAACAGCCTACCCACTTGGCTGCCAAGGGTCTGTATTTTGGGTTTTGTTTTGTTTGGGTTTTTTTTTTTGTTTTTTTTTGTTGTTGTTGTTTTTTGAGACAGGGTTTCTCTGTGTAGCTTTGCGCCTTTCCTGGAACTCACTCTGTAGCCCAGGCTGGCCTCGAACTCACAGAGATCTGCCTGGCTCTTCCTCCTGAGTGCTGGGATTAAAGGCATGAGCCACCACCGCCCAGCGGTTCTGTATTTTGAATTCCTTCTGTACCATCTGCACCAAGAAGTACACAAATACAGTGTTTTGTAGTTAGTGCAAAAAAGCAGGAGCTGAGGAGATGGCTTAGTGGGTAAGAGTTAGGACCTGAGTTGGGATTCTCAGCACTTGAGTAAAAAGCTGTATGTGTAGCACATCTGAAACCCCAGCGCTGGGAAACAGAAACAGAAGGGTCCATGGGGCTCATGATTGGGAAAGATGCCTGAGGACATCTGGCCTATACATATATACATACATACATACATACACACACACACACACACACACACACACACACACGTGCACACAAACACAGGAAGCTGCATGATTCCATCTTGTAGGCGATGCTGTTTCTCCAGCTTTTTAATTCAAGCCATGAATAAAAAAATGCATTTCTGAAAACTGTTATCAGACTTTTCAAACTTTCAGATGATTCAATGTGGAGTATAAAAAAGTGTTTGTGTTAACAGGTACATATACGAATGAGGTGGGTACAATTTAATGTCTGACAGAAAAATCTTCAGTTGCTGACCCCTCAGTAGTACTAAAATCCTTTCTGTTGTTGTTTTGTTTTTTCTGAGGCATGTTCGAACTCTGTAGCTTTGGCTAGCCTGCAACTTGCTATGTAGACCAGGCTAGCTGAGAACTCAAAGAACTCTACCTGCCTCTGCCCCCAAGTGCACACTATCTAGACTCTTTTCATTATAGACCATGGGAAAGATAATAAACCTGTCTGACAGCCTTAGATGTGAAAACAGAAATCCAATATTAGAGGGTGTGTCCAAGGATACACAGCTACTTAGAGGACACACTGTGGCATTAAATGGTCTTTGGGTCAGATCTCGGAATAGTATTTCTAATATTTTAGTAGCAGTTTCCTCTGAAATTGAAACATTCCATCCTGCAGGGAAGCTCTGTAAGCCACCAGGTAAATAACTCTAATTAGCTCCAGGAAGTACCTGAAACTGACCAGATTCACTAGGGTCCTTCTTCCCCAGAGTGAACTACAGAGACTGCTGAGAGTCACTCAGAGACAAGCCAAGAGGCAAGGAAGGGAAGACTCTGAGACCAGACCAGCTGCCTGGAAGAGGTTTGGACTAAATTTGTCGCTTGGAAAGGACACTCCAACTTGTAGAGCGGCCTACAGGCTATGTAGTGTGCTCCAGGTTCCCAGCTTTGTGAGCTGTCACCCATGCAGGGATGAACTTTGGTGGTGCAGCTGTCTGGGAGTCATTTCTGCTCCTGTAAGTAACTTTTCATCCATATTCCTGTAAGGAACCCCAATAAAACTCATGGTTCACCAAGTTGGACTATGGTGTTATCTATATTTTGGTCTGTCATGGGCTCCCTTTCTGGGGTGAATAGACATGTGTGTTGTGTCTCCCCAGGAAAAGTCTTGTCATACAACAGTGACCTGTCTCCTGGAGAATCTAAGGTGAAGAGAATGGTTAATGACATGTCCAAGTTCACATCGCTTGTTAGTGACAGAGTCTATCCTAGAAACAAAATCACATGTTCTAGAAAACATGCATTCTGGCCTTCCTACACGTATAAATTGTTCCTATCACCATTTCCCTCATGTTTTCATTAGAATATTCTAATGTGATGAAACACATATGCTATGTTTTCAAGAGCAAACTGGGAGGAGCTGACTATTACTAGTAACATGCCCAGTGGTTTGGGAAAGAAAAGTCTGATACACTCAAAAAATAAAGTAAGAAAATGAAACTGTACCTTCTGTTTTATTTTATTATTTTTCTTAACTTTGGTCTTGTAAAGTCATGTTTTCAAGGCAGAAAAAGTGTAGACATTTCTTGCTGATTCTAAGAGCATTAGTTTGTTTGAAAGGTAACACGGATGTCTTTGTCAGTTTAATTGAACCAATGACAAGACACTAAGTCAAAGGCAGGAGCCTTTCCAACCTGCTAGCTTACTTTTTACTTGGAAAAGCCTAGGATGTCAGCATGAAGCACACTTCCTACAATTCATGTCATACTCTTTGTCTATTTCAGGAGTGAGCATGCTATAAAAATCAACTAGGAAAAGAGATTTTCTATTCTCTCATTGTTCTTCATAGCAATTACATACATATTCATTCAAAAAAGCATGAAGTGGATTCTAATTCACGGACATCACGTACACCTCTAATCCCAGCACTCAAAAAGCTAAGGAGTAAGAATTGAGAGATCGAGGCCAGCCTAGACTAAATAGGGAGTTTAAGGTCACAACACGCTGCACTATGAGACTATGCCTCACAACAAACAGACAGACAGACAGACAGACAAAAAGCCTCAAGGGCTGGGGATATAGCTTAGTAGCAGAGTGTCTGCTCAGCATGCATGCGACCCTGGATTCAATCCCTAGCAGTTCCAAAATAATCAAGCATGTATGAATAACCACTACAGGAACCCAGGCTTCTCCTTATTATGGGAATATTAAATTAAATAAAGTTCTGTCTTCTCTCCACAGAGAGAAACCCAGTCCAGAAATAATGCAGAACAGTGCCAGCAAGAGAGGAGTCTTGTATGCCAAGTAGAGAGTTGGTTCTAAGAGAAGACTTACTTTTCACTACGTATTTCTTTCCTAAAATAAAATTCATAACACTGCTTCACAAGTTTTTTGTTTGCTGTTTTTCCCCACAACAATCACATGGCCGAGAAGCAAACTGTTAGTAGATGCCAACCAAACAGACATTTAGACCTTCTGACCTCCGGAGGGAGGTCGCTTATATCTCTGTTCACAGCCAGTTCCAGCTTCTCCAAGCTGGCACAGTTGCTCAGCTCTTTGGGGACAGTCTTGATTTTGTTATAGCTAAGAATCAGTTCCTGCAGTCTAGTGAGCAGTCCTGCATAATTAAAAACAACAACAATAAATCTAACAATACACAATAGGAAGCAGGTGGACTTGGTGTTTCCTGTCACTAAGTGCTGCTTACATACTTAAATTACTTGCATATTGGCAAATTCAGTTATTCCCTTCTTCCCTTTTCTCATCTTTAAACCAGGGCACGTTTATCGTGTTGTAGGAGGAAAGGCAGTGGTATTTTATTCTGCTTTATCTAGACTCCATATCCTTGATCAAGGTGGCTATGGATGGTACAGACCCTGCCTAGCATGTACCAGACCCTGGGTAATGGGACACTCGCCCACTTTGTGGCTCTGGCAGGCCTTGTCCTTCTCCCCATTCCCTCTGCCTTGCTAAAACCCATCAGATTACATTCCTAAAACTAGCCAGCAAGGCCTGTTCCCTTATTTGACCACTTCCTCTTCCCGAGGCTGACTACTGAAATCCAGCTATCAAAAACCCACTTTGGTTCACCTAACTAACATGCCCAATTAAAATTAAATACCTCATCCTAACACGGGGTTTCCCATTTTACCTCTACAAATCGCCATTTTCCTATGGGCCACGTCTGTCTCCTCTCAATCCAGAGGCAGTCCTGTGTCCCTCCAGGACAAACACCTCTGCCCCATTCCCCTCACCCCTCTAGGATAAAAACCCCTGCTCCTCTCCCCTCGCCCCTCCAGGACAAGCACCCCTGCCCCCCTTCCCCTCGCTCCTCCAGGACAAACACTCCTGCCCCCCTCCCCTCTCCCCCTTCCCCTTCTCCCTCAGCCCTCTCCCACCACACCCTAGCCCATTCTAAACACAGACCTCCCCTTTTTCTCTTAAAAATTATGCCTGTAAGGCCATTTGCTGCTGTTTTCTGCCTGAGTCCCCACTTAATGAAGGATCTGTCTGTGAAAACAGGTGATTGGGTGTAGTTTGTACCTAATCCGGGGTCCGGGAGAGAGCCATCGCTGTGCGGGAGTCCCCTTCACTGGGCTTGATCTCCAACCGCAAACCCCCAAACGGAACACTACATCCTGAGCAATTTTTCATTTGGGAACATTTTCCCACCGTCTAATGAATCTTTTTCCCCTTTTATTGCCGCAAGTGTGTTCTAAGATAAATAGTTAAACCAGCAATGTTTTCAAAATATACAGGATATTCCCAAAAGCTTTTATCAACTGAAATGTTATCTACTGCCCAGTGTGAGTTTCAATCCCCTGAAGCGTTGAGTTAGATGAAATGTTTAAAACTTTCTGAGGCTTCAGGGATAAGATTTTTATTCTATATATTTTAAGGGGGGGAGGGAAGTGAAAGGAAAAACAGTCCATTTTTCAGGTAGATAAAATAGCACAGGAATAAAAGCAATTATTTTACTTACCAATTCCTCGGGGGATCTCTGAAATCGTGTTTCGAGATAAGTCTAGCACAATGAGATTCTGGAATCTTCCAATGAATTCAGGGATTTTCAGCAAGCCCGTCCGATGAAGTTGCCACTCTTGTAGCTGACTCAGTTTCAGTAAAGAAGAAGGGAGAATCTAAAGTAAAATGAGTGTACAATCATTACATGGCCTGGGTTATTCCAGCATTGTTCTGCTCTGCTATGATAACATGGCCTGGAGTATTATAGCACTGTTCTGCTCTGCTGTGATGACATGGCCTGGAGTATTATAGCACTGTTCTGCTCTGCTGTGATGACATGGCCTGGAGTATTATAGCACTGTTCTGCTCTGCTGTGATGACATGGCCTGGAGTATTATAGCACTGTTCTGCTCTGCTGTGATGACATGGCCTGGAGTATTATAGCACTGTTCTGCTCTGCTGTGATGATATGGCCTAGAGTATTATAGCATTGTTCTGCTCTGCTGTGATGACATGGGATTTGCAGAAGCACTTGAGGATACTTTTCCCTTAATTGGTGACATTTCCAAGCACTTTGGCCTACTTCTACTACTCAAACCTTGGCTTTTATTATTTTTTTAATTGTTAAAAATTTATTCTCGCCGGGCGGTGTTGGCGCACGCCTTTAATCTCAGCACTCGGGAGGCAGAGGCAGGCAGATCTCTGTGAGTTCGAGGCCAGCCTGGGCTACAGAGCGAGTTCCAGGACAGGCTCCAAAGCTACACAGAGAAACCCTGTCTCAAGAAACAAACAAACAAAAATTATTCTCAGTTTTATACAAGTTATTATTGCTAAATCTTTAAGTCTCAACCATAGCAGAATAAACAAAACTATCATATTCTGGCCAGTAATGGACACACATAGATGTCTGTCCTAATGAATGATTCTGTTGTACTTATTAGACTATCCAAGAGCACATACATAATTGAAAATGAGAATATTCCAAAAAATCATTTTGGTGATTTGAATTTCTCTTCCACTTCTTTTATTAAGTATTTTAGATATTTGTTTGTTTTGAGGGAGGGTCTCTCTACAGAGCCCTGGATGTCCTAGAACTCACAATGTAGACCAGGCTGGCCTGGAACTCAGAGAGATCCACCTGCCTCTGCCTCCCAAGTGCTAGGATTAAAGGTGTGTGCCTATTTTATGAGGTTTTTCAAAGTTTTTTTTTTTTAACTCTGAACTCTGAACTCTGTGCCTTTTCCTTTCAAGCCAAATAAAAAAATGAACTAGGAAACTGACCACATAGCTAACAATACCTCCATGAATGAAAAACAAACACTGATCCAGGGGTTTGAAACCCTTGTAAAAATTAGTCTATCTGATGTAATTGAGCACAGCTGTGCATGTGTGTTCATACCCATATGAGGGAGAGAAAAATATCGATCAGGGGGATACCTAACAAGAAATGCCCCCTTCCATTTTGAAGTCTAAACTGCTAGTTTAGCTATGTGATTTGTGTTAGCCTGGTCATCACTGTTGTAGAGCACAGGGGCTATCTGCTTATTAGAAGGATCTAGAGAATAATATCACAAGGGATCTGAGTTCAGGTGGGGTGGGAGCAAAGAAACTCTTCGGGAAAAAAAATCATGCATTTACATTTCTTTTCCATTGTTCATGTTGCCCAAATTCACTTGTGCTATTAATAGAACTTTTAACTCCCGTGATCTTAAAGACGGTCTCCAATCCTCTCAGGCCTTCACTCAGTCCAGAGTGTGGGTGATCAAGAACTGCTTCTAGGGCTCTTACCTTCCACTCTTCTTTTTCTATCTTCAGAATGACTCTCCCATCTTCCCTGGTGACCTTTTCTTTCAGCTTAGTTAAGCTTACCCGGTCTTCCCAGATCCGCACCAGCCTAAGACACAGGACACATTTTTATTCATAGGTAATGGCAAAAGTAGCGTTCAAAAGGTCCATCCAAACCACTGATACACAGTGAAGGAAACAGAGACCGTGCATGAATCTGAGAGAGAGAGCAAAGGCTAAATGGGAAGGGCTGAAGGGAAGATAGACAAGGGGGAAACAATGTAATTAAATGTGATTTTGCATAAAAGAAAAAATGTTGCATGGAGCCAATGCTAACCCGTGCAACAACCTTTCATCTGATTTCCAGTACCGTTGGCTCAGTGCTCATCATGGCAGGAAGCAGACAGGCATGGCAGTGGCTCCTAATTCCCCCGATCAGTTCTATTAACTGGGGCCACTCATTCGAACTTATGAGCCGACGGGGGTCATTCTCATTCAAACCACCACATCTTCTAAAATCTCTTTTGTGTCCCCGAGCTGCTTAAGATGGTCTTTTTTGAGGCAATGACAGCCTCCCATCTTCTGAAGGTGCTGGCCCTTTAATAACCCTGCATTTCTTCACATTAGCGCTCTCCTCACGTGTATTGGCCTTTGAGAGTGGGCCGTGTCTTGGATTTACTAACACTATTGCTTCAAGGTTGGTTTATTTGTTTTGGTGCTGGGGCTAGCACAGTGCCTTGCACATACTAAGCTCAGTCCTAAGGTTTTAAAAAGTATCACAATTCTCTCTGTATTTTGCTTCTAATAGCATTAGTAAGATATGATTCACATGCTATAGAATTCAACCTTTTCAAGTGTACAAGTCAACGATTGTCTATGTAAATCCACAACATCAAGCAACTGTCTCCACTATCTAATTCCAAAATATTTTATCACTCAAAAATCCCCTTCAGCCAGGTGGCAGTGGTGCACACCTTTAATCCCATCACTCGGGAGGCAGAGCCAGGTGGATCTCTGTGAGTTCGAGGCCAGCCTGGTCTACAGAGCGAGATCCAGGACAGGCACCAAAAACTACATGGAGAAACCCTGGCTCAAAAAAAAAAAAAAAATGTCCCCTTCAATCCTCATTAGCAGACATTCCTCGTCCCCTCTTTCCCTCCCTGATCATCACTATTTTTTTGTACTTATACAATTGCCTGTTCTGTGTCTCATGCAAATAGGGCAATATATAAGTGTGTCTGGCCCCTTAGCACAATTCAAAGTTCATCCACATTGTATAGTACAAATCAGCAATGTACTTCCTTTGATGGTGGGATGGCGCTACTGTACGAATCTATCACATTCATTTGGTCATCCATCAGCTAAAAATTGTATGTCTTGGCTCTTCTATATCACATTGCTAAGAACCTTTGTGTACATGTCTCTTTGTTAACTGATAAATAACGATTATAAAAGGCTATTCTGCCGGGCAGTGGTGGCGCACGCCTTTAATCCCAGCACTCGGGAGGCAGAGCCAGGCGGATCTCTGTGAGTTCGAGGCCAGCCTGGTCTCCAAAGCGAGTTCCAGGAAAGGCGCAAAACTACACAGAGAAACCCTGTCTCGAAAAACCAAAAAAAAAAAAAAAAAAAAAAAAAAAAAAAAAAGAATAGCCTCTTTTTTTTTTTTTTTTCCGAGACAGGGTTTCTCTGTGTAGCTTTGCACCTTTCCTGGGACTCACTTGGTAGTCCAGGCTGGCCTCGAACTCACAGAGATCCGCCTGGCTCTGCCTCCCGAGTGCTGGGATTAAAGGCGTGCGCCACCACCGCCCGGCCAAAAAAAAGCTATTCTTTTGGACCAAACTGGACCTCAACAAATCAGACTGAAAAAATCAAAATAAAGTTCTGTGGTGGTCTGAATAAGAAGCCTCCTCCCCCGTAAGCTCATATATTTGAATGCTTAGTCATCAGGGATTGGCACTACTTGAGAAGGTAAGGGTGGCCTTGTTGGAGGAAGTGTGTCACTGGGGATAGGCTTTGAGGTTTCAGATGCTTAAGCCAGGCCCAGTGTGGCATTCTCTTCCTGCTGCCTGCAGATTCAGATGTAGAACTCTCAGCTCCTTCTCCAGCACCATGCCTGTCTGCACACTGTTCCCCACCATGATGATAATGGACTAAACCTCTGAAACTTCAAGCAAGCTCCAATTACATGCTTTCTCTTATAAGAGTTGTCTTGGTCGTGTTGTCTCTTCACCGCAATAGTACAGTGACTAAGACAAGTTCCATGTCACAAGAACAAAAGAGTTCTCTGGCCTTCTGAAAAATCATGACAGGTGACAGCCCCTTTCCCCACCAACATAGTTCCAATTAGTTTAGTAATGAATTTCCCTCTGCCATAATCCTAACACGTAATCCTAACTTAATCCTAAAGGCAGCGTGAGGTAGTCTGATGTGACATAGCTGTTTATGTTTATAGTTCTGTCTTCTTGTCTTGGTTTTATAAGAAAAGTAAGTTTGGAATGACCAAGCTGCCTCATGTTCTATTATTTCCCTTTTCTGTTCTTAAATCTGTTCTTACTTGGCTTCTTAGAACGAGTGCCGCCTGACCCTAGGAGCATCATTCCACCTATTGAAGATCTTTTGAAACAGGAGCTATGGAGACAGCTGAGGTAGTAAAATGGGGACCCGAGTCCAGATCCCCAGCACCAGTGTGAGCCCATGACACATCTGTAACCCCAGAGGAGGGGAGATGGGATGATGAGAGAATGCCCAGGGTTCAGTGAAAGATTCTGTGATGATAATAATAATAATAATAATAATAATAATAATAATAATATAATAATGTGGACAGTAACTGAGAAAGGCACCCAGCACTAACCTGTACATGCATTTGCATGCTCACACTCACATTCATACATACATGCACACATACACGCAAATGTATAAGGTGGGGAGTGTCTGAGGAGGAGAGCTGACATCTACCTCTGGCCTCCACTTGCGTGTTCACATGTACACTTGCCCATGTACACACCCACCTGAACACCTAAACACACACACACACACACACACACATCTTTAAAATGAATTGCTATTTGACCTTTCACAGGTGGTATATTTTCATTTCTAGGGCTATATTCTTAGGAGAATTGCTGAGGCGTCATATTATAACTTTCTTTTTTTATTATAATTTTTAAAAATGTATTTTACATACCAACCCCAGTTCCCCCTCCCTCCTCTCCTCGTGTTCTCTCTCATGTTGTAACTTTCTAATGAACCAACAGAACAGCATGGCCCCAGCTTCACAGTCTGACTCCCTGCTCTCCACAGCTCTTTCTCACTGTGTTTGTTGGTCTCAAACTCATCGTCCCCCTGCTTCAGCTTCCCAACAGTTCGGATTACAGGCCTGTGCCACCACACCTGGCAAAACCGAGTTTTATAATGCTAGGAGATGGTTTTGTAGTGAAATTGTTTTTAAGGTTAATAGAAAGTAGTTTTCTTTTTTTTTTTTAAACATTTATTTATTTATTATGTATACAGTGTTCTGCTTCTGCTTGCATATATCCCTTCAGGCCAAAAGAGGGCACCAGATCTCATTATTGATGGTTGTGAGTCACCATGTGGTTGCTGGGAATTGAACTCAGGACCTCTGGAAGAACAGCCAGTCAGTACTCTTAACCTCTGAGCCATCTCTCCAGCCCATAGTTTTCTTTTTGTTGTTGTTGTTTTGTTTTGTTTTGTTTTGCTTTTGAGATCTAGCTATTTATTTCCTGGATAATCTGAACACTTAGGAGACAGAAGCAGATGGACTTCTGTGAGTCCAAGGCCAGTGCCTCTCTCTCTCTTTCTCTTACACACATACACACACACACACACACACACACACACACACACACACACACAGTAGCCTAGGATATAAAGGAAGCTAACCTGAGGGCCAAACCACACACGGGAACTGGCAGAGGGAGGTGAATGGGCGCAGAGTCTAACAATGTGGAGTCTGTGCTTCGGACACTTTTGCAATTGCCTTCCCCCCAGTTGGAGCCGCTGGAGTTGAACTTCCTCTTATTTTTTTTTTAATTGACAGTAGCTATTAGCTATTTGCCATTTGCTTCATGAATGAGAACTGCAGGGAGCCATGTTGGTATTCACAAAGAAAGGAGGTATTCCTGCAAGATTAGGTTGAAGGCAACCAATCAGGAAAGTAGGCCAAATGTCAAGATTTCAGAAGCACTGAGAGCCCAATATTAAAATACAGCCCTCCTCTATTAAGAAATCATGTGATCCGGGGGGCTCTGGCTACAGCTCATGGCCATTCAGATAGGTTGGGGAATATGTCCGTCTTCTCCTGTCAGGTGCACGCTAGGTTTCTAGTGGATATAATCCTGAAAATTAGACTGTCATACAAGCCACACTTCTATGGGTGTTAAGGAGGGCTCCGTTTCCACACACAAACATCCTTTTGTTACTCTCAACACATAGTCCATCTGAGTCAATTATTTCCTTTAAGAAGAGTTTGAGAGGGCTGGAGCAATGGCTCAGTGGTTAAGCGCACTGGCTACTTCTCCAGAGGACCAGGGTTTGACTCTTCAGCACTCACAAGACAGCTGGAAACCATCTGTAATTCCAGTCCCAAGGGATCTGACACCCTCTACTGGCCTCTGAGGGCACTTCATGGGAGAGGAATACAGACATACAGGCAGGCAAAACACTCATGCATGCAAAATAATAAAAAAAGAAAAAAATTAAAGACTATTTTGAGGGCTGGGGAGATGGTTCAGTAGTTAAGAGCATTTCATGTTCTTCCACAGGATCCGGATTCAGTTCCCAGCACCCACATGGCAACTCACAGCTGTCAGTAACTTCAGTTCCTAGGGATCCAGTGCCCTCTTCTGGTCTCCATGGGTACTGCACACATGTGGTCGACAGACCTACCTGCAGCCAAACACTCATATACATAAAATAAAAATAAAGCACCTTAAAGAAGATTATTTTGAGTTCTCAGTAAATAAAAATCTATCAAATTCAGCAGAGCTCTTACTAAGTGACCTTTTTATAATGATGAAGTTATAAGTTTCCACTAATCTAAGAAAAAAAAGTCATAGCATACTTGTGCTGAAATTCCTTCTCCCGCTTCACATCTTCATTGTGTTTCTTTATTCTTTCTTCCCAGACTTCCTTGACAGCATTGACGGCCCCAGTACAAACCGCATTTTCTGTCATGATTTTTCCACATTGTAGTCGAGTCATCTACTTCCTTAAGTTCTGAAGAGTTGAGTCACAGGCCACCCAGGAAAGACCTAAGTATGAGAGAGGGGAAGAAGCATCATGTTTCAGAATACTCACAAGCACCACCACAATCATGAGAGGCAATGTTTGTTGAGCACCTCTATCTTCCCCAAACTCTGTTTATTATTTATCCATTCACTCATTCATTCCTCCACTCACAGTTTATTCAGACAAGGCCCACCGTGCTGCCCGGTTTGGCCTCAGACTCTTGGGCTGAAGCAGCCCTCTCACTTCAGCTTCCACATAGGTGGCACTACAGGTGCACACCAGTGTGCCCAGCTGTTCTACATGTGTTTGCACACCAGCGTGCCCAGCTGTTCTACATGTGTTTGCACACCAGCGTGCCCAGCTGTTCTACATGTGTTTGCACACCAGCGTGCCCAGCTGTTCTACATGTGTTTGCACACCAGCGTGCCCAGCTGTTCTACATGTGTTTGCACACCAGCGTGCCCAGCTGTTCTACATGTGTTTGCACACCAGCGTGTCCAGCTGTTCTACACATGTTTGCACACCAGCGTGCCCAGCTGTTCTACACGTGTTTGCACACCAGTTTTACACATGTTTGCACACCAGCATGCCCAGCTGTTCTACACGTGTTTGCACACCAGCATGCCCAGCTGTTCTACACGTGTTTGCACACCAGCGTACCCAGCTGTTCTCCATGTGTTTGCACGCCAGCGTGCCCAGCTGTTCTCCACGTGTTTGCACGCCAGCGTGCCCAGCTGTTCTACACATGTTTGCACACCAGTTTTACACATGTTTGCACACCAGCGTGCCCAGCTGTTCTCCATATTTGCACACCAGTGTGCCCAGCTGTTCTCCCCGTGTTTGCACACCGTATCTTATTTTAAACCCATGTAAGACACGATGTGAGGATTTTTGTTGCCTTTGACATTCCCGTGAGGAAAGCAAATCTTAGAAGAGCCCGCATGGTAGGAGCAGGAGCTTTGCTACCATGTCATGCATAAGGACGAAAACCCACGACTAGACTTGCATCCAACCATGGGAAAGTTATTAAACAACGGGTACATAAGTCTAGGGCCCTCGAGATGGCCCAGCAGGTAAAGGTGCTTGCCCCAAGCCTGACAACCTCAGAGGGTCCAGGCTCCAGCTGTGTCTACCACATAGGCCTTTCACACAAGGAGATTAGTTAAACCTATGGTTTTTAAAGATGGCTAGAGAGACAGCTCAGTGATTAAGAGCATTTGCTCCTCTTCCCAAAGACAGACGTTTGGTTCTCAGCACCCACATCATGAGGCTCCCCACTGTCTGTAACTCTAGTTCATGGGGGTCTGATGCCATCTTCTGGCCGCTCACAGAAATGTACATGTACATATGTTTCAAAAATAATATAATAAATAAATAACTTTTCTAAAAATTCAAGAGAAAGAGTAGGAGAACTATTAGGAAGTAGAAAGTGACTCACAGAGAAGATAGAAAGTTCAGAAGCAAGAGAAGGCCACAGAAGTGTAACTGTGAGCAGAGTGTGCTACATGTATGCATCAACGTGTTGTGGTGAAACCCAGTGCTCACACTTAACATGTACTAAAAGAGGAAAGAAAAAAAGCAATCAAAGAGGAACAATAAGATGGAAAAAAACCCTGGAAATCCAAATGACAAAAAAAAAATCATAAATTGTACTTAGCTTTAGGATTCTGTAGATTAAACCAAAATAAACTATCTACACACATCCTGTCAGAATGGCTGATAGTAACAGACTGACTCTACCCAGTATCGGTACAAGCTTGAGTGAGGAATTTCCCCCAGTGCTGTGCGTTGGTGGGAATGTAAATTGACTGTAACTACTCTGAAGAGCATAGGTGATACACAAGGTGTACACATCCCCTCTCAGTAACAGGTAGACTAGGCCTTCACTATGCAATGTGAACAAGTCCCCAACAGTGACTTTTCAAAGTATCAAGATGATGATGACAATGATGATGATGACGACAATAAATAACGAATGCCTCCTGGAGATTTACTTTTCCATGGATTAAAATTACTCAAGGTGCATGGGGGTAGACAGAAAAAGAAGCAGAGAAGAGCTGTTACAAGAAAAAAATTAGGGTGGCTATGTCATTAGAAATATGCAGAAAATTACTAGGATTAATAGGGTACTATTTCTCAGGAATGCATGAAGCCCACAGACAGGAATTGAGTGTGAAATCTTTCTACAGGAAATAAACCTTGGTGTTAGGCATAATGGTACATGCCTGTTGGTGGGCTGAGGCAGGAGGATGGTGAGTTTGAGACCAGCTTGGAATATATAACAACATCTTGCCAAAATAAGAAGGAAGGAAAGGAGGAAGGAAGGAAGAAAGGAAGGAGGGAGGGAGGGAGGGAGGGAAGGAAGGAAGGAAGGAAGGAGGGAGGGAGGGAGAGAGGGAGAGAGAGAGAGAGGGAGGGAGGGAGGGAGGGAGAGAAGGAAGGAAAGGACAGATGGATAAAAGAAGAAAGGGAGAGATGGTGGGGGAAGACACCATAGAGAACATGGACTAGTGACCTAATTGCCTGGGCATGTGACCTATAATTTATTGTGTCAGATGTTAATAAAATTGAAGCGAGTACTAAATACTTTCAACAATATAAAATAAAAATATTTAAAGAATGCACGCTGTCTCTGTTAGTTATTTGGTGGCGCTCTTACCCTGCGAGGAAATGTCACAAAACACGACAGAATCCACTAACAAGAGTTTTATTAAGATGAAAGAGACAGATGAGTACTCAGGCCTGCGGAGAGACACGTGTGTGGGGAAGAAGAAGGAGGAGAAGGCCGGGAATATGGCGCCGGCTTATAAAGGCTGGGTGGCACATGCGTACACAGGTCGATGTAGCTACTCCACGCATGCGCATAGATCACATGGTTGTGTTGCGCGCTCTTATGCAACCATGCAAAGCCACGGGGTCCTGGTCACGTGAGACGCCTTGACCCAGAAATGGCTATTTTGACCTGGAACTGGCTAGGCGGAAGTGTCTAGATCCGCCGGGCATGCGCAAACATGCCCAACCGTGGGGGCATGTTGTGAATCCACCAGTCTCCATATATGTATTGTTTTATTATATATAAACACTCATTTGCTAACTTATTTCATTGTTTGACATTAAATACTACTCATCTCTAATATTAATTTTCCTAAAATGACAGATTCAGAAAACAAGCTCATAATAACACATTTGTGCATCTAACTGCTTTGTGAGGAAAAGCACTTAGCCTAGCAGTGAGGTAAGCATGCTGATACCACGATGGGAGTCTGCTTCCCAAAGTTAAAAAAAAAAAAAAAAAAAAAGAGTCAGGGAAATACAATCTTAAATTCTTGCTTGCAGGGAAGCCTATCTCCTATGTCCCAGAGAGTGACAATATGTGAGTGAGGACAATCCCCTAAAGGACTCATAAGTTAAACTCAAGTCCAGTACTACATGGGTGCACTTACACACATAGTGAAGTCATCATTGGCAATTCACTTATGCATAAGGAACGGAGGAAAATTGTTCTGGAAAAGCACTCACCGTTGGGGGATGCTGCAGCCAACACACATACCCAGAGGTCCTGATTTTCAGCTAGAAACACGAGGTGATTTTCTTTCCAGTGTGGATCCAAATGACTGAACTCCTCTGTCAGGCTGTAACGAAGTGAGAAGCAATGTCAGCCTTGTTCTAATTTTAGCCCACGGACAAGGCTGAGAATAGCAAGAATCACGTGGAGCTTCTGTGTAAAGGTTCAACTGATAATGTATGTGAGTGTGGTGTGTGGACAGTGGTAGAAATATTAGGAAACTTTCAGGGGGAACTATTTCTTTTTTTAAATTTAATTTTAAAATTTTATGCTTGAGTGTTTTGTGTACATGTATGGCTGTGCACCACATGAATGCAGTGTCCTGCAGGCCAGAAGAAGGTGTTGGATCCCCTGGAACTGGAGTTATGAATGGTTGTGTGCCACCATATGGATGCTGGGAATTGACCCTGGATCTTCTGCAGGAAGAACAAGTGCTCTTAACCACTGTACCATCTCTTCAGCCCCATGGAGGGAGAACTATTTCTAAGCACTAGAAAAACACCCTTTCTAAAAGTCTTCCCACTTTTCATGACTTATAGCTTATATGTATTCAATAGAATGTAATGGATCCGTTTGAAGCGAAGCAACCTCACAATACACTGATGTGCAACAGAACAAAGCCGCTACGTTGAACTAAAGGCACCAATGCTTCAGATAAATGAACAAGGAAGGTATGTCGAGGAACCCCAATATGCTGCACCCACGCTTCAGTTTGGGAGCATGCTGGCAACTGAGTCAAGTCATGTTGATCCCCTTACCTTTCAGGTAATTTGAAGCCTGGAGCTTCAAATTTAACTAGCTTTCAGTGTTTATCTCTCAGCTGTCATAGACAGGACTTAATTTCAGGTTCTTAAGAAGTATACATTTAGTTTTTAAATTTTGTATGCATCTATACAGTGACAAATTTTAAAAGATAACAAATCTCAATTTTACATTATATCTACGTGTGCACACACGCACAATTTTTTAGTGCTGAGCTAGAGCAGAGGCCTTTGCATATACTAGGCAAGCACTCTACCACTGAGCTACATCCATAGCTCTATAGAACTACATATTATCATGTTTTGTTAGCATATATTGTCTTTGTTTGTTTGACAAAATAATGGGTTTCATTATTTCCTCCCTAGAGACCAGCTAGTCTACATGAGACCCTGGAGACAGAGACAGAGAGAGATTGAGACATACCCATATTATTTTCCAAAAGCTGTACTAATGCACAGTGTTCTCTATATCCTCCCCAACGGCGGGGTGGGGGGTGGGGCGACATTCCAAGCCCCGCCCTCAGTGTGTCAAGCAGCAGTTCCCTGCAGCTGCCTTCTCAAGATCCCGCCCAAAGAAAGCTGGCCAAAGGTCAGCCCCGCCCCTGGGGCTGCGCAAGACCACGTCTACAGGGTATTTAAGACCTGGTCACCAGATCTGCCATGTGATTTTCTCTCCTGCGTTTCCAAGAGTTACCTGGAGTTGTTTTGCTTTGTTTATTAAACCTGGACTTATTAATTTGGCTTGATTGGCTTATGGAATCGGAGGAGTTACCCACTAACAGGGTATATATTTTTACTTATCAATTACCTTTCGTCTGCTCCTCCTGCATCCATCCTGAGTGCTAGGATTCAGGCATGTACCACCATACTGGGTTCTACTGGTGCTTCATGGATGCTAGGCAAGCAATCTATTGGCTGAACTGCATCCCCTGCCCTTTCCCGTATGTTGATGAGGTATTGCGTGTATTAGCAAATTCAAAAGGGATGTTCATCCTGCTTTATATTAGTGGGCTACTTTCAGTTCTACGGAAATAAAAGCCCCACGGAATTAAAAATCTTTCACAAGAAAATCAGCGTGAATTATGTAACACCGCTTTCTGATACTGACCCAACTTTTGAGTAAATTTTATGATCAGTTTCAAAAAACAACTACAGTGTTGTTGTTGTTGTTGTTTCACATTTCCAAAAACACTATGGAGAACTTTCCTATCTAATAAAAATAGAAGTTAGGAGAATTTTATTTTTATACTCAACATCATAAAGTTTATCTTAATTTGTTCCAGAAATACCATTCTACTGAAGATGGAGCACATTTCATTCCTCTATTTAGTTTTCTCTTCCTTTCTTTCTTCCTTCCTTCCCTCCCTCCCTCCCTCCCTCTTTCTCTTTCTTTCTTTCTTTCTTTCTTTCTTTCTTTCTTTCTTTCTTTCTTTCTTTCTTTCTTTCTTTCTTGTGTATGAGTGAGTCGCGTGCATGTATGTTGGCAGTGCCCACAGGGGTCAGAAGAGGGCATCCGATTTCTGGAATTGGAGTTGCAGATGGATGTGAGACACCATGTGAATCCTGAGAATCAAACCCAGGTCCTCTGCAAGAGGAACAAGTGCTCTTAACTGCTGAATGGCTGCTCCAGCCCCCTGGTTTTCATTTCTTCAGGTGAGGGTCCTCCTGTGTTGTCCCGCTTGTTCTGAAGCCCCTGGGCTCAAATCATTCCTCTTCCTCAGCCTTCTACACAGCCAGGACTGTGGACGCATGCCACCGGGCCTGGCTTTTACGGTCATTTGTAATAGACACAAAACTGTGGGAGAAATGATGTAGTCAATGTTTTTTCAAAATGACGCTCTTGGGAGCTGGAGTCATGGCTCAGTGGTTAAGAGAGCTTGCCACCCTGCAGGTACCATCCATTTAATTCCATTCTTGCCAGTCCTTTTTATAATCCTGGTTTTTCTGGACTTTGCTTATCGTAATTTTAGACCTATTATGAAAGAGTCCTGAAGCAAACTTTGAGTTATATAGTTTGCCACTCATGCTGTCTGTTGGAAGATTGCCTCAACCTACCCAGTATGTGCGAACCCCATGTATAACCTCTTACTTTTCTTCTTTCGTTCATGAGAACTTTCTTTGCAGTTGCTCTTAGAACTTTCTTTGCAGTTGCTTTTAGCAAGTCCACTGGCTCCCACTTCCATTCCCCATCTCTTGTTACCACCGAGGACAGCTGCTGCCCGTGCTTTGAATTGTAACATTTCTCATGACACCATGCAAAAGCCTGATATAGATGACCCCTCCCTAACAGAGCTGTGCATGTTCATGTCACACTTCAGGGGAGTTTTTAATTAAATATATATATTAGATCTTATGTGCAGTGGTGTTTTGATTGCATGTACATTTGTGTGAGGGTGTCATATCTTAGAGTTACAGAAAGTAACTGCCATGTGGTAACAGTAACAAGAGCTGTTATGTGGGTGCTGGGATTTGAACCTGGGTCCTCTGGAAGAGCAGTTAGTGCTCTTAACCGCTGAGCAATCTCTCCAGCCTTCTGGTTTTTCTTTGGACTGTCTTGAATTTTTATTTATTTATTTTTATTTTGCAATACAATTCAGTTCTACATATCAGCCACGGGTTCCCCTGTTCTCCCTCCTCCGGCACCCCGAATTTTTTTTTTTTGTATTTTTTTTTTTTTTTTTTTGGTAGGATTTAGGGGGAAAAAGTAAAGGTGGAAAAAGATCTCCTAAGAGCTTGGATGGAGGATTTCTGAGGCCTTGGGACACAGTAGGTCCTAATATTAGGTCAGATGGTTTGTAAGGTAGGATTTATGAGGTAGACTAGAGTTAAGGGAAGACGTAATGATCCGATCTTAGTTTTTAAAAAAGCATGTGTAGGAAAGGAACAAAACCATTGCTTTCTGTTTGGGGTTGCTATAACAGAATACTTGAGACTGGGTGACTTTTAAAGAGCAAAGATTTACTCTACAGTTCAGGAGACTGGGAAACTCAAGCGCCTGGGGCCTCATCTGGTGAGGCCCGTTATGCTGTATCACAGCACGGTGGAAGATGTCACCTAGGAGAGGAAGCAAGAGACAGAACTCGCAGCTCCAACCCTTCTACAGTCTGTCTGCATTCATCCATTCCTAAGGGTGTCGTCCTCGTGACCTAAGCACCTCGCCTACCAGGGCCTCCCTCCCAACACTTTACGTTGGGGATGAAGTTACCGACAGGTCAGAACACGGTCAGAGGAATGGCAGGTGGTGAACAACGCCGTGGGGAACTGGGAGAGAGGATCCAGGAAAAAGGCGGAGGGTGTATTTTGTTCCCGGGATTGTTCTTGGATGTGGTTTTGTGCCTCCCACGTTAAACATTTGCATTGGGTTTACAAGGCATGTTTATTCTTGTTGCATGTTGGAACACAGCTATAGAACCCAATCTGGTGAAAGGACATGTCCCCAGTGTGCCCTGAATGTGCATACGGCCTCTGCCTTGCTCTCGTGCTTTCCCAGATATAATTTAGAGTACATGGCAGGCAATTGTGTAAACTGGTCTGTCCTGAGAAGTTCTGGGAAAGGGCTGCTCTGTTCATATTTAGTATGTGCTTATGGGTGTTTATTTACATGTTTTCCTGAACTCAAACAACCTTCCCTGGACCGTTGCTTTCTTTGTTACATCCGTGGATAAAAGTCCACTGAAACCGAAGTCAAGTTGTCTGCAGCAGTAGACTGTAGTCCGTCCCCGTTCTTCCAGGTCCTCAGATCCCAGGTCTCGCAGACACTGAATGCCTGAAGACAGTCTGGAGACAGCTCAGTGTGGCTTTGGCCAAGGGAAACAACACACCCCGAGGAGACCTAAGTACCTCCACCGCAGCTGCTGTTTGGTCTAGGTACCATTGCAAAGAGCCCTGACCACGCACATACCTAGAATGAACTAATTATGGGAGAATGCTAGCAAGGCTTAGAAGACATCTAGGAAAGGTCTGTGCTCCTGGCAGTGTAGGGACAGTGCTGAACACCATCTCTCTCTGACTTAGAAGTCAGCAAGAAACCCACCAAGTGATGCTGGAATGCACACTGCAAGATGCCAGGACAGGTCAGGGCTTCCCAGACAAACTGTCCCCTTGCCTTTTTGTTTGTTTGTTTTTCCAGACAGGGTTTCTCTATGTAGGTGTTGGTGCCTGTCCTGGATCTCGCTCTGTAGCCCAGGCTGGCCTCGAACTCACAGAGATCCACCTGGCTCTGTCTCCCGAGTGCCAGGATTAAAGGCTTGTGCCACCAGGCTGGAGAGATGGCTCAGAGATTAAGAGCACTGACTTCTCTTCCAGAGGTCCTGAGTTCAATTCCCAGCAACCACACGGTGGCTCAAAACCATCTATAATGAGATCTGGCGCTCTCTTCTGTCCTGCAGACACACATGCAGGCAGAACGCTGTATATATAATAAATAAATCTTTAAAAAAAAAAAGGCGTGTGCCACCACCGCCCAGCTCCCCTGGCCTTTTTAACCCAACCACAACTTACACACGTTTCAGTGTAGGTTGCCTTGGGGACTCCATGATGGACATTCTGGTTTGAGTCTCTCAAACTTTCTTCTTCAGCAAAGGTCAGAGGAAGGCTCCGCAGTGTCTCCTCTGCACAGTGAATGAGTGCAGCCTTGCCTTTCTCATCAGCCCCCCCCCTTCCCCGGCAGTGACTCAGGTTTCCCCTCCCACCAGAGGTATATGCACCACGTGATCTCAATTACTTCCATGTTAATGAAGAACTTGAACTTTCGGGCTTCAGTGCTTTAATTTCAGCTCTAGGAGCACAGCAAGGGCTCTGTTCACCCAACCCCTGCCCCAGGGTGTCCAGCCCAGCCCCAGCTTGCTACTATGGCTCAGCCATGTTGCTGGAACCATGCTCTGGGCTCCCTGACTTCCTCCGAGGACATGTGCTCTCCCCAAGATCCTGCACACAAAAGGAAGTGAATTTTTCACTGTTCTCAACGGATGACAATTAAGAAAAGATGTTAACAGAGGGGCGTTGGGATGGGACTGCTCCAAGTTTATTCTGGTAACAGAGAAAACATCTTGAGCCAGTCACATTGAATCTTTAGGTGAGCGTGTGGCATGCTTGTTTTCCCACAGCATGCCTGTCTCCTAGGGTTTTTTGTTCTTCAAATAAGGAGCAAACTTTTACTCATCATGTTATCCTTCACTTTAAATTCTGCAGCTGCCTGGATGGGGAGTGAGTTGAATGAGGGGATATCCATCTTCCCCCTCTCCCCGACATGGACAGCTTCTTTTACATGGCTCATAGCACCCTACTTGTTGGTTGGTTGTCCATCATGGTGGTGTAATTGTATATATTTTTAGCTAGTTAATATCTGTCACCTTCACCAGATTATAACGTGATCATGGAAGAGGCCGAGAAGGTGTGCACTACATGACCAATGCTTGGCTCCATACTAAAACTATAGTAGGTATTTAATTGGGGGTAGTGGGGGCTGGGTCTCACTATGTAGCCCGGCTGACCTAGAACCCGCAATCCTCCTGGATTACAGTGGTCCCCAACCTCGGTTCAATGTTAAATTTATGAATGTATAATAAATATATGCAATGATATACACACAAAATAAAAACATAAATAAAAGGAAAAGCAACTACCCAAACATCAAAATTATAGTAGGAGAGAACTGACTCCTACAGGCTGTTCTCTGACCTCCACATAGGAGCTATGGCATATGCAACCCCCCCCACACACATTAAATAAATAAATAGTAAAAAAATAATATACACAATGAGTTACCGTGAAGTTATATAAAGTATGATAATGTAGAACTGTTTATTGACATATAAAGGTGTCCATAATATAATGATAAATTTTATAAAATCAAACTATAAGATAGTAGATACATTATGATCTCATTTTTATAAAAGAATACCTGTGTATACAGATACATACATTGTAAGGTTAGCAGTGCTGAGATTGTAGACACCAGTTTGTTACTCTCCATTTTGTCTGCAGTTTTTCCTTTTCTTCAGAGGGGTCTCACTATGTAGCCTAGCATGACCTCGAACTCAGGTTCTCCTGCCTTGGCCTCCCAACCGTGAGGGTTGCAGGCCTACGGCACAAAGCCTGCCTCCGAACTGGTTTTCTTTTGTTAACGTTCTTTATTAAAAATAATGGTTTCATGATGTGACTTTCCAAATTATCAGCATTTACTTGATTTATAAAGTATTTGAATTTTGGAAAAAAAAATCAAAGAGGCACTGAAATGATCTTTTTTCCTCCTTTCACAAAACTTCATTTTAACAAGTAATTTTGTCATGATATATCCAGTTAGATAACATTAGAAAACAAACAAACAAACTAGATTTCAAGATGTTGAATTTGATTCTTTTTTTTTTAAAGACAGGGTCTCTTTATGTATCTTTGGCTGTCCAGGAACTCACTGTGTAGACCAGGCTGGTCTCCAACTCAGATCCACTTGTCTCTGCTTCTCAAGTGCTGGGAATAAAGGCGTGCCCAGTCTTGAATTAGATTAATCCTGATGCTATCTGATTAAAGTGGACCTTTAGTAGCATTTCTGTATAAACTAATTTTAGTCCACAATTCCCATTTGACCCTTTCCCTACTCTTGTTCCTACTGAGGGTCAGGAGAACAGAACAGATTCCAAGTCTCTTTCTTGTGCTTAGCTGACGATCAATAAAATTAAAAGGCAACAAATCTCTAAGCATTAAAAAAAAGTCAATGGCTGCTGTATTTATGACATTTTATGTCACAAAGTGAGTTTGGAAAGTCAAGTATTTCCCAGAAAAATGCCAAAGCATTACCACAGCTCTAGAAGTCGATCCATTGAAAACGTTTACCTGTCACAGCCTTACTGACAGTTACAGTTGTAAAACTATAGTTAAGAGCAGATTAGAATTTCCCCTTTAAATAATGCTAATTTTAGCTCTAAGTCATTTACAGATGATACTTTATACACAAGGCAAGAGTACACTTCATCATCTGAAAAGATAAGCAGAATTGCACTTATTTGGTAGAACAGTTACCATGATTGTAGGGAAATGGAAAACACTGGAATATAAATTTCTTTCCCCAGTAAAGTATAATTTAAAAGTTTCACTAAAAAAGTCAGTTAAAAAATTAAAAAAAGAAAGAAACATGGCAAATACCACGTGTATATTGCTACTTGCCTTTTAGTAACACTAACTTTGTTTGCTGCCTGTTTCAACTCATTGACACAAAGATCTCAGCACCATATTAAGAAGTCACCCTCTGACCTACACAACATGATACCCCAGGACAATCATTACACCATCGTTCATTTTCAGCAGAGCCTAGCATGACAGTGATAAATACTGTGCTCTAGAGCCTTAAGCAGGGAACTCAGGTCACTTCTAATGCAACTCTAACAAGAATCCATGCTGGCACAGCCAGGCCTCACGAACTCTTTGGAAACGCAAACCGTTCAAGGATGTCTTATTTGCATTATTTCAGATCTAGCAGCATAAATGCCGGGTTTTCCAGGTAGGATTTCCACAGATTAGAGAAGCGTGACATTGTGGCTCCATCAATGATCCTGTGATCGGCTGACCAGCTCACATTCATTATCTGTGCTTTATAAACGTCTCCTTTCTGGTCAAATCGGGGAAGGGCCTACAAGTAATGGAAAAAACTAAAAATAAACAAGGGTAAATTTTCCCTGCCTCGGAGTGGAAGGAAGATCTGGCAATAATGGTATAAGGTCCAGAACCCCTCCTCCCCGCCAACAAGTGGGCACCCCCAGGGCTTCTGAAAAGGCTGCCTCCTATTTTCCCCCACCCTTGGGCGGATATGTCTTAAGCTTTAACTTCTTCAAGGTATCTCCTGCCTCATATACAATATTTACATTAAATAGTTAACTTGTATTAATCACCGTGTGCTAACTACTCTTACAAACTCTTACAAAAAGCCAACCGAGCCAGGCGGTGGTGGCGCACGCCTTGAATCCCAGCACTCAGGAGGCAGAGGCAGGCGGATCTCTGTGAGTTCGAGGCCAGCCTTATCTATAGAGTGAGATCCAGGACAGGCACCAAAATTACACTGAGAAACCCTGTCTCAAAAAAAAAACAAAAAACAAAAAACAAAAAAACAAAAAACAAAAAAGACAACCGAGACAAGGAAAATACTTGGACTCCTCACTGAAGGCAGCAAGGAGGCACATGGCCACCGGATAAAGAGCTGGGGCATGACGGGAGTGTTGGAGGAACACAAGGGAGTCTGACAGCTACTGTGGGGGAAGAGAGCGAAGGTGGGAGATACCGTCACTGACGGCTCTCTAACAGGCCGAGCACGGCAAACATGGAGCCCGTAGGGCTTGCCCGCCCCCTTCCCCCTCCCCTGGGAAACTGTTAGATTCCATTCCTAAAGCTAGCCACCAAGGTCTCCTCCCTTATTTGGCCACTGACTCATTCCTGAGACTGATCATCAAGGTCTAACTATCAAAACTCCAAGGTCCAGCAACTAAAATTCATTATTTGGCTACACTGGCTACCACGTCCAATCAGGACACACCAATTCACCCTAACACAGACTCCCTCTTTTTTCCTTAAAAACCAGGCCTGCAGAAATGCCTGCTGTGTGTCTCTGTCAGATCCAGAGGCAATCCCTACCTCTCGTCCCTCCAGGGTAATAAAATCTCCTTTGTGTTGAGAATTTGGTGTCTGGGTATGTTCTGTGCCGACTCCAAGGCCCTTTCAGTCACCTCCAGAGCAGGTGACAGAGAGCATGTCATGAAAGGCAGGGTTTCTCCATCTTAAAAACGAAAATCCCAAGCCATGACAGGCTATTCTGAAAAACATACATTAGGGCTCTGGGGGTAGCTCACTGACGGGAGTGCTTGCCTGGCGTGCACCAAGTTCCATCCTTGGTACCAAGAAGCAGGGAATAACAGAACAAATGTACATTCAACATCAGCTACTGGGGCCACGGAGATGGCTCAACAGTCAAGAGCCATGCTGAGCCAGCGTGGGGACTAGAATTCAGATCCCAGCACGTGGTAGTAACCCGGGTGTGCCCTACACACACCTGCAAACCCAGCCCGGAACAGGCGAAGACAAACGGTGGCTGAGGCTTGCTGGCTGCCAGCCTAGCTGAAAACTCAAGCTCTAGGTTCAGCAAAGATCACGGGTCAAAGGAACAAAGCGTAGAGTGATACAGGGGGACAGCCACATACTTTAGCCTCCGAGCACAGGAAGACATGCACACATGCAAACCCACACACCACACACACACACCACACACACACACACACACACTCACACACACCACACACACTCACACACACCTCATACACACACACTCACACACCACACACACACACTCATACACACATACACACCACCCACACACCACACACACCACACACACACACATACTCACACACACCTCACCTCACACACTCACACACACTCACACACACCACACACACACCTCATACACACACACTCACACACACCTCACACAAAAAGAAAACAAAAACCCTCAGCTATTAATAAATAAGAAATGTACAAAATATAGTTCTAACTTATGATTAGATTTAACAGGCCTGGCAAGATGGCTTTACAAATAAAGGTGCTTGCTGCCAAGCCCTAGCACCTGAATTTGAACCTCAGAACCCATATAGTAGGAGAGAACTGATTCCTGAAGTTGTCCTCTGACCACCACACAAGTGCTGTGTGTGTGTGTGTGTGTGTAGCCCTTGTGTATGTGTGGAGCACTCATGCATGCACGCACGCACGCACGCACACATACAGAGAGAGAGAGAGAGAGAGAGAGAGAGAGAGAGAGAGAGAGAGAGAGAGAGAGAGAGTCACAACCCTATACTCCTATTTTAAAATCCTAAAACATGGCCACAGATCATTTTTTTGGAGTCACCTAGATTCTTGATCAAAATACAATTGCCTTCCAATCAGCATTTTGTCAGGTGTGGTGGCACACACCTGTAATCCCAGTGGGTGAATAGTGGGGCAGGAGGATCCAGAGTTTGAGCCAGCTGGGACAGTACAGTGACCTCTGATCTAACTCAAACAGGGAAGAAACCGGCGTACTGGGGGTGGAGAGATGGCTCAGTGGTTGAGAGCATTAACTGCTCTTCCAGAGGACCCAGGGTTCAGTTCCCAGCACCCACATGGCAGCTCACAACTGCCTGTACCTCCAGTTCCAGGGGACCCAGCACCCATGGCAAAAACATGAATGCACATTTAAAAAAAAAAAAAAGAAGAAAGAAAGAAGAGAAATAGGCGCACTGAGCCAAAGTTCCCAAACTCAAACTAGAAGGCGGAGGAAAACCTTCAGCGCTGAGTGTTCATGTCCAGTCTTCCAACTTGCCGAAACTGTCTTGCAGCTCCTCACTATACATACCTTAATTGCTCCCAGGGCCCCAATGGCTACTTCAGGTGGCAAGATCACTGGCTTGGCATAGGTTCCACCAATCTGAGAAGAATGGGAAAATTTAGCTTTCAGGGAATGCCTGACAGATGACAAGCTATATTTTATTTGAGCATATGCTCAGAAATGCAAGTTACACTCTTGAATTTGAACACCACGACTTACTGAGCCAATGTTGGAAAGAGTGAATGTCCCTCCGGTAAGGTCGGCGGTACTGAGCTGACCCAAAGAACCCAGCTTCTGGAGGCGGTTCAGCTCCATGGCGATCTCAAACACAGAGCGGACCTGAACATTCTTCACATTGGGGACAATCAACCCCAGCTCAGTATCCATTGCTATCCCAATGTTGTGAGAAGCCTAAAAAATAAATATTACCCAGTAGGACTTTTAATACATAAGCTTACAACAAAGAAAAAATAAATTCCACTCTCTCTAAAACAAAGATACTAAACTACTTCACCAAGCTAGGCACGTGGTGCACCGTAATCCCAATATTCAGGAGGCTGAGGAAGAAAGACTGATGGATTGAGGCCAGTTGGTGCCACATGGCCAGACCACATCTGAAAAAGCCAAAAGGCCACAAGACAAAACCGTCACTACTTTCAACAGAGCAGAAGTCGTTTAGAAGAAACAGTTTGGGTGGATGAGAGGGCATTATGAGTAAAGGCACGTGCTGCCAAGCTGAGCTCAAACTCCTGAACCCACGCAGTGAAAGGAGAGAAGAACTCCTGTAAGTTGTCCTCTGACCTCCGCTCACGTGCGTACAGTGGCACCGGTTTCCTGCCCTCAATAAAATAAATGTAAATTTAAAAAAATAATAATTTAAGCCGGGTGGCGGTGGCACACGCTTTTAATCCCAGCACTCAGGAGGCAGAGCCAGGTGGATCTCTGTAAGTTCGAGGCCAGCCTGGGCTACAGAGTGAGATCCAGGACAGGCACCAAAACAACACAGAGAAATCTTGTCTTGAAAAGCCAAAATAAATAACAAAACAAACCTTTTGGTTTGTGTTTTGGTGATGTTGGGTAAGCACTCTGCCACTCAGCTACCTCCCTGCAGCCCCTACGCTTACTGCTAGCTGAGTACTGCTAATGGGGAATGAATATGGGAATCAACATTGTAAGAATTCTGTTGGAAGAAACTTTCAGTCCAAACAGAAGATTTCCCTCAAACTGGAGTCAAATGTATTACTTAAAAATATATATATTATTAATTACTCTCTTTTGGGCTGAAGAGATGGCTTAGAAATTAAGAGCACTTGCTGATCTTCCAGAGGACGCAAATTAACTTCCCAGCATCCACATCGGGAGCCTCACGATAGTCTGTAACTCCACCCAAATGAACCGATGCCTCCGGCCTCTGCAGGCACCTGTATTCATGGGCACATTCCCACATGAAGAAATATGTTCCTACCTACACATACTTAAAAAAAATTTGCTCTTGTGATGGTTTGAAAGAAAACAGCCCCCAAACAGAGTGGTACTATCAGGAGGTGTGGCCTTGTTGGAGTAGGTGTGGTCTTGTTGGAGGAAGTGTGTCACTGTGGGGGTGGGCTTTGAGGTCTCATATATGTTCAAGATACCACTCAGTGTCTCAGACCACTTCCTGTTGCCTGTAGAGTTTTCTAGCACCATGTCTACCTGTATGTTTGCTATACTTCCTGCCATGATGATAATGGACTAAACCTCTGAAAATATTTTATTTTATAATATTTAATTGCCACCTCAATGAAATGTTTTCCTTTATAAGAGTTACCGTGGTCATGGTGTCTCGTCACAGCAATAGGAACCCTAACTAAGACGGCTCTCTTCCTTGAAATTCCAGAAACTTATTCTTGAGAGAGGTGATTCTTTTGAGATGCTGAGCAGAGTGAGTAACACACCCACACCTGACAAAATCCTTAATAAACAGTGAAAACAAAGCTAACAGATTGCACTTCAGCTAAACGGCTTATGCTATACCTTTCACTCCTGTCCGAAAAGGGGTCATTTGTTTGAGTATCCTAGAGGGTTCTAACCTACAAGTACACGTACACCATCTTCTATTACAGTGAGGATTTTCACAATGCATGGCCAACCTTGTAGGTGACGTTCTGGCAGTTTTCATCCAGGGAGGCATTGAGGACAGGAAACTGTAGTAAGCCCAAAGAAGCGGCCTGTGGAAGAGAAAGACAATGTCACGTGAGTACTCTTGCCTCATGCATCCATAGAGGACTGAAGCACTGGAGGTAGGAAGGGAGAGGGGAAGAGAATGCTTCATTTAGGCTGAGTGTAAATTCAAGGCCACACACTGCTGGCTTTATCACTTCCACTCTTATCCCAATCTTGGTGAAACTAGGTTGCCCTCCTCATTTAAAAACAAATGATAAAGTGGTTGGGTCACTTGCAAATGTGAAGGGAATTTTCAAAGTAACCATGCAGGCTGCCAAAGTACCAAAGAAAGTGTCTCAGTCCCAAGCGATTTCCTCACTAACACGTAGATTTAGATTTTTATGAGAAGCAAGTCAGTAGTTCAAAAGTAGATTAGGAATTCAAACACAGAAAGGCAGGTAGGCCACTTCTCTGTAGGAAGAATACACAATGATTGCAAAGTGACCATTGGAGGCCAGTGTGCACAGGTGCCCTTGGCCTAGTCAAGGGCAGAGCGGACTCAAATTCGTACTGGAGCCCACCCTGCTGGTGCAAATCCGTTTGCCCCCTTGACTCTCTCCCCTGCTTTTCTTTATACTTCCTTTCTCTTTATATCATTTCTCTCCTGCCCGTACGCCGGAGGGCCACAGACGTTTTCTGGAGTCAATACTGAACTGATTTGATATTTAAGATGCACAGATATTTGAAAAAGGAGGCCAGGTGAGATAGCTCATGCCTATAATCCCAGTATTTGGAAGGCTGGAGCAGGACTGTGAGTTCCAGGCCAGCCTGGGCTAGCTAGTGAAACTCTGTTTCAAAAACAAACAAAGCAAAACAAAACGAAATGATGGGGTGGGGGGGGGAGACACTTGGTGGGTATTTCAGGTAAAATTGCATAATCCAGCAACTATATGTATAGCTCAAGGTGATTAAAATGGGGAGTGGTCTTGAGGAGACTGGAGGGGTAGTCAGGAGAAACGTGTATGCCACTCTAGGACTTGGGAAAGCATCCTAAAGACACTGAGTGGAAACTATCGAAAAGAAGTGATACGATTTGATTGAAGGATGATTCATCTTTTTTTTTTTTTTTTTTGGTTTTTCAAGACAGGGTTTCTCTGTGTAGCTTTGCGCCTTTCCTAGAACTCACTTGGTAGCCCAGGCTGGCCTCGAACTCACAGAGATCCGCCTGGCTCTGCCTCCCGAGTGCTGGGATTAAAGGCGTGCGCCACCACCGCCCGGCTGATTCATCTTGGTAGACTGATGAAAGGGTAGGAGGAGTCACGCTGAGTGGGAGGCCAGACCAGACCAGACCAGACCAGACCAGAAATGTGGCTTTTCCGTTTGTTAGTTAATTTGTTAGTTAATGTCCTTGACAAGATTCCCAACCTCTCTGAGGCCTCTTCAGAGGAGAGTGGGGACAGTATTATCTCCATGTCTGGGATGCTCTGAAAATTCAGGGTAACTGTCTGTAGCATGCTCACCCAAGCCTGACGGTCTCAAGGCCTAGCCCTGGAAATGATTCTCAGAAGGCCCCCATGAATGTGCTGGACACATGGAAATAAACACCCACTGCAAAGTGCAAAGTCTCCTTTTAGCTCAAACCAGAACTTTCCTACGACCCTTTCGGAATGCAAGGCTTTCCTCAGCTGTTGGCACAATTCTCCTAGTCTAAAGCAGGGAGATAACTCAGTGGTTAAGAGCATGAGCTGCTCCTGCAGAGGACCAACAGTTTGGCTCCTGGGACCCAAGCTGAATGACTCAGAACTGCCTGTCAACACTCATTCCAGGAGATCTGACTGACACGCTCTTCTGTCCTCTGTGGCCACTTGCATGAACACACACACACACACACACACACACTTAAAAAATAAATAGGCATGTATTGTGGTGTATGCCTTTAATCCCAGCATTTATGAGGCAGAGGCGCATTGATCTCTGTGAGTTTGAAAGCAGCCTTGTCTACATAGTAAGTTCCAGGCCAGCCAGGGCTGCTTGGTGAAACCCTGCCTCATAAACAAAGAAAGAAAGAAATCTTGGGCTGGCGGGATGGTTCAGTGAGTTGAGTGAAGCACTTTCTTCTAGCCTGACAGCCTGAGCTCAATCCCTGGGACTCACCAGGTGGAAGGAGGAGCAGACTCGTGCAAGCTGTCCTCCTGAGTGCACTTGAGCACACAAACACAAAAACACACACTCATGCATGAAACGGCCATCCCCTCTTATGACAGGACTGACCCTAACAGGGCCAGTTGTTTTTGTTTTTGTTTTTTTTCCAGGGGCCAGTTTGCTAAGACTTCTGCCCCATATTACCCCACCATCCTATGTTGACTCATGTCTGGCTTCCATCAGACCCCCAGGAAGTATGTCCAGCCTGGTAGCCAGTCAGCCAATCAGGGTCCTACCTGGCCACAAACAGGAACTGTTCTTGCTATTTTCAGTCAAACAGACCCCAGACACTGCAGCCACAGTTGCTGCTAAGATATCATAAGCCAATCAAAAAATGATTCCTGTACCAAAAAGGGTCTCTACCCAATCACTTCAAAGTTTACTTAACCTGGAATTCCCCTAATCCTGCTTAAAAGGAGCCTGTGAGCCACGTGCCACTGTGTCAGATGGTTGACCGTTGCATGCTGGAATTTTTATTAAATGCTCTTGCTGATTACATATGTGACTGGTGGTGTCTTATGGGATTTCTCTTAGTTAGTCTCTTAACAATGCACACGCATGCATGCATGCACACAGACACACAACAAATAAATAGATAAATGTTACTTAAACATAAAATAAAACTAATCTTTAAAAAAGGAGGTAAGTAGATAAAAAATACAACACTGATTTCAACTGTATAAATTCTTATGAAACGAAGAGAGAGTGGGTTTGGACTTTTCTTTCTAAGTCTGATGATGAGGTACAAAGCAGTATTTTAATGCAAACCGATTAACTACTACATCTTTACAAACAAGTGGCAGTGTCCTCTAGGGTCTTGCTTGGAATGAGTGACACTCACCTTTAAGAAGAAGGGCATGAAGGAGAGTTTGATTCCACGAGCCAAAGCAACAGGTTTTAATTCTTCCCGAAGCTTAACCAGTTCAGTAAGGTCAACTTCATCACAATAGCCAAAGTGGGGAATCTTCAGGGCTGCAGACATGGTCTTGACCATTGCTTTTTGGAAGCCTAGAAGAAACTCAATCCATTTATATAAATCTGATAATATGTTATTTTTCAATACAAATTAGAAAAATTATGGATTGCATCATTATAATATCACAATGAGTTTGAACTTTTCTGTTAGTAAGAATAGAAAGCTGGGCAGTACATCTTTAATCCCAGCACTTGGGAGGCAGATGAGGGGACACTAGCCCATTAGACTATGGCTCTGGCAGGCCTTGCCTTTCTCCTAATTCCCTCTGCCTTGCTAAAAAACCGTTACATTACATTCCTAAAGCTAGTCCCCAAGGTCTATTCCTTTCATTGAACACTCCCTTCTCCTGAGGCCAACTACCAATCTCCAGATATCAAAGTATTAAAGTCCAGCAATCAAATGCCTTTGGCTCCCCTAATTATCATGCCCAGTCAAGATATACCACTGCATCCTAGCCCATTCTAACACAGACCTCTCCTTCTTTCCTCTTAACAATGACACCTGCAGGTCACTGGCTGCTGTTTTCTACCTGAGTCAGAAAGCAGCCACTTCAACTTTTCTTCCCCACTTAAAACGGATCTATCTTTCTGTGAAAACAGGTTATGGTTTGTGCCTAATCCAAGGTCCCGGAGGGAGCCCACAGCAAGGGTCTCCTTCAGCAGAGGCAGGCTGACCTCTGAAGCCAGCCTGGTCTACATATAGAGTTCCAGGGCTACATAGTGAGACCCTGGCTCAAAAAATAATGGAAAGCATCATACGATGAACACACATCCCCTGAGGTAGTTTCTGTGAAACAAATCAGCACAGCTTCATGGAACTGCCTCTACCGTTACCTGTTACGGGCTCTGTCCTGTCTTTGCCTGTGAAGACTGGAGGCTTTGATATTGGCGTGGGAAAGGTCCTGTCTTTGGGTTGTGGTGGAGGCGGCGTTATTTCAGCTTTTGGCGATGGAGGCAATATGGCTCCTGTTTGCTTTTCCAAAAAGTTGAGAATATCTTCTTTAAGTATTCTGCCATCTTTTCCTGAGCCAACAACTTCACTCAGCTTAATCTAAAATATAACACATTTTAGTGCTAAAAAACAAATCTGTCATTGAAATTTAAAAACGGAGAGCAATCAATTAAAGGTAAAAACTTTTGCCCAATAACTTAGTTCGAGGGAGCAACATTTTCATCATTTTGAGAAATCAGCTTCAGGACCTCTGTGTAAGTGGCTGTTACCTTTAGCACACTGCTGTTCATTTACCCATTTAAATCTCTAATTCTCTCCCATAATTCTCTTTCTTTCTTTCCTTCCTTCCTTCCTTCCTTCCTCTCTCTTTCTCTCTCTCTCTTTCAAGACAGGATCTCACTGTGTAGTCCTGGCCGGTCTGGAACTCACTATGTAGATCAGGCTGGCCTTGAACTCTTTTTAAGAGACTCACCTGCCTCTGTCTGCTGAGTGATGGGATTAAAGGTGTGTGCCACCATGCTCTGCTCTCTCACAATTCTTTTTTGTTTTTCATGAGTTTTTATTTCTTTATTTGTTGTTGTCTTGCTTGCACATATATCTATGTATTACTTGTGTGCCTGGTGCCCAAGGAGGCCAGAAGAGGACTCCAGATCACCTAGGACCAGAGTTAGAGCTAGTTGTTGGCTGACATGTAGATTTTGTGAATCGAATCTGGGTCCTCTAGAAGAGCAGCTGGAGATTTTAACCACTGAGGCATCTCTCTAGACCTTCTCTCATAATTCTTATTGCTTATAAATTAAACCCTCTAGTTTGTATAATTAATATATACCGATTTTTTTTTTAAGAAATATAATGTGCTAGATGGGTGCCTAGCTCAATTATCATCAGATAGGTGTGGTGATATATTGTATACCCTAATAAAATTTGCCTGAAGACCAGAGAACAGAGTAAATTACTAGATTAAACATAGAAGCCAGGCAGTGTGGCACACACCTTTAATCCTAGCACTCGGGAGGCAGAGATCCTCTGGATCTCTGAGAGTTCAAAGCCACCCTGGACTACATGAGATTGACTCAGTCTAGGAGAGAAACAAAGCCAGGCAGTGGTGGCACACACCTTTAACCCCAGTACTGGGAAGTCACACACCTTTCATTCCAGGAAGTGATGGCTGAGCAGGGAAAGGTAAATAAGGTGTGAGGAGACAGGAACTAAAGGCTTTTTCGGCAGAAGCACCCCTTTCAGCCAGAGGCTTTTTCAGACTGAGGAGTTGGTGAGGTGAGATGTGGCAGTGGTTTGTTCCTTTGTCTGTCTGATTTTCAGGCAAATTTTATTAGGGTACACAATGTATCATCACAGGGAGGCTTTCTCAGGCAGCTGATGGGAGCAGATATAGAGACCCACTGCTAAATATTAGGTGGGGAAAGAGTCCAAATTGGGGGTCTCCACTGGGCCCCTCCCGTTGGAGCTCAGGGAACCCCGAGGAAGAAAGAGGGAAGAACTGTAGGAGCCAGAAGGGTTGAGGACACCAGGAGAACATGGTCCACAGAATCAACTAAGCAGGACTCATAGCGGCTCACAGAGACTGACACGGCAATCCGGAGCCTGCATGGGTCTGTGCCAGGTCCTCTGCATATGTTATGGTTGTGTAGGTTGGTGCTTTTGTGGGACCCCTAACAGTGGGAGTAGAGGTGTCTCTGACTCTGTTGCCTGCTCTTGGGACCCTTTTCCTCCTACTGGGTTGCCTCACCCAACCTCGATATGAAGGTTTGTGCCTAGTCTTATTGGATCTTGTTATGATGTGTTTGGTCAATATCCCAGGGAGCCTGCTCTTTTCTGAAGGGAAACAGAGGCGTGGATTCAGGAAGAGTGGAGGGAGGGGCAACTGTGGTTGGGATGTATTGTAGGAGAGCAGAATAAAAAATCCAAAATAACAACAACAACAAAAAATATGAAAGTGAAAGAAAAGATACAGAGAAGCCAGGCGTGGAAACACAGGACTATCATCTTAGCTTTTAGGAGCAGAGGCAGGAGGATTGTGAATTGAAAGTCAGGCTAGGCTACAATATCAAGTTCCAGATGAGACTAGGATACATAGCATCTACTTAAAACTTCCCCCTAAAAGGGAGTAGGGGTGTAGATCAGTGTTTGCCCATGAGTACACAAGGCAGAACACATCATAGAGTGTGTCCTTGAATGTTCCTCACAGGGAAAACTGTCTGGGATCTATAGTAACATTTCTACAATTCAATTACACATCTGCATGATACAACCCCCTCCCCCCCAGTAACAACTACTTTTCTCAGAAATTCTCTGCATTGCTGGCCAGCGTGGGAAGAACTCAGGCTGTGTCAACAGAACTTCCCTCAAACTCCCAGTTCTGTTGTTTACTTTGGGTGTGGAAACGTGAACACCCCTCTCGGTCCTTTCTCACCCTGCAGGGCTGTTGTAGGAATCAGAGATGACATATGGAGCGCCTCGCACACACGTGCTTAAACGACTGTGATGACTGTTGAGACAACCAACAAGTGCCACCACTGGTTCTGAGATGACAGCCTCTCTGTTAACCTCTGGCTTCAGTGCCCTGTCAGCTCTGTAAGCGCATTGGCCCCTTTTCTGCTCTGGGTCTCACAGTAGTTCCTTATCCGGAAGTTGACCGAGACATGGAAGCACTTATTAGTGTCAGGGAGCCCTGCTGCCTGGCATTTTACCTGCCACAGTCACAGAACAGGCTACGGTTTGGATCTGGAATGACCCCAAGGGCTGTGTTCAAGGCTTGTGCTCAGTAGGGTATGGTGGTGAATGCCTGTAATTCCAGTGCTCTGAAGACTGCGGTAGGAGAATAGAGATTATGAAGATAGCCTGGGCTATATAGTGATTTTGAGGCCAGCCTGCACCATGTAATGAGATCCTATCTTTAAAAAAAATAAAATAAAATAAAGGCTGGTTCTAATTTGCTGGTGTTAGGATGCGGTGGAAACTTTGAGTTGGGGTCTACTGGGAGACTCCCCAGTTACTACAGGTGTGTCATCTAAGGGGATTTTGGGATGACCTTTTTTTTTTTTTTTCCCGAGACAGGGTTTCTCTGTGTAGTTTTGGTGTCTGTCCTGGAACTTGCTCCGTAGACCAGGCTGGCCTCGAACTCACAGAGATCCACCTGGCTCCGCCTCCCGAGTGCTGGGATTAAAGTCGTGCGCCACCACCGCCCAGCTGGGTTGACCTTTTCAATTCTCAGCTACGAGGAGAGTAAGCTGCCTCCCCCTGCACTCCTACCATGATGCACTGGACTCCCACACACCTAAAACACGGGGGCCGATTGGTCACGAACTGAAAACTGTGAAACCGGGCCAAATTAAACATCTCCTTTATTAGACGGCTTATTTCAGGCCTTGTGCTGCAGTTATGGCAAGTTGACTAACACCCAGACGGACAAGACAGCGCAAGTCTGCTTGTCTCAGCAGAGTGTAGCTTGGCAGATTTTTATTACCACATCCACGACTGCTCCATTTTTAGTCGCTTCCAGTTGCTAGCCTTTCATTCCCTTTACAGATTTTTTTTCTTTAAGAATTCAGTCGCAGGCATGTGGATTCTTAAGCTGTGCTTCTAATGCACCTGAATTAAAGTATGGTATGTATGTGTTTGCTTGTTTGATGTGCCCCTGTGTGTGTTCATGTGAGTGTGGGTACACACACACACACACACCTGAGCCCGTGCATGTTAAGGCCACAGGTCAACCTCTGGTATGATTTCTCAAGAGCCATCTGCCTTATTTTTTGACATAGAGTCTCTCACTAAGCCTGAAGCTTGCCAATTTAGAGCAGACTGGCAGCCAGTGAGCCCCAGGGATCCTAACTCCATCCTGAACGCTGGGATTGCATGTGTGCACCACCACACCAGGCTTATGTGGGAGGGGACATCACCTCATGTCCTTGGATTTGTGTAGTGAGCACTTCACTGCTTATCTCCCCAGCCCCAAGACACGGGTACTCAGAAAGACTCGAGAAATGTTAGCTGTTGTAGAATATTATTTTAAGGTGTGTTACATTTGTTTATGCTGTGGGACATTTGTTTAATGATGCAAAGATGTGTTCCATTCTTTTATGTTGCATTTGTTTAACTCTGTGAAGCTGTGTTACTGTGCCTGTCTAAAACACCTGATTGGTCTAATAAAGAGCTGAACGGCCAATAGTGAGTCAGGAGAAAGGATATGTGGGGCTGCCAGGCAGAGAGAATAAATAGAAGGAGAAATCTGGGAGAAGAAAGAAGGAGCAAGAAAAGGAGGAGGACACGAGGGAGCTAGCCACCCAGCCACACAGCCAGTCACAGAGTAAGAGTGAAAGTAAGATTTACAGAAGTAAGAAAAAGAAAAACTGGAGGCAAAAAGGTAGAGGGGATCATTTAAGTTAAGAAAAGCTGGCAAGAAACAAGCCAAGCTAAGGCCAGGCATCTATAATTAAGAATAAGCCTCCATGTGTGATTTATTTGGGAGTTTGGTGGTGGGCCCCCCAAAAGGGTAAAAACAACCAACAACAGTTAGCTGTTACTGCTACTGGGCTCTGTGAGAGAATAAAATACCACATTATTCAATTAAGTACTAAGTTCATGCTGTCCTGTCACTTCTTCCTAGTTCTTTATTTTTTTTAAGATTTATTTTTATTTTATTGGTGTGTGTTTGTGTGAACTTATGTCACATATGTTGGAAGTGTTCCTAGGTGCCAGAAGAGGTATCAGATGCTCCAGAGAGGGAGCTGCAGGTGATGACTGTGAGCCGTCCACTGTGGGTGCTGGGAACAGAACCTGCGTCCTCTGGAAGAGCAGCAAATTCCCTTAACAGCTGCGCCATCATTCCTGTCCCCTCCCAAGTGCTTTTGTGCCATGACCACGTTACTATAGCAACCACGTCCATTATTCAGCTTGAACCACTTTACAGAGAGCTGCCCCCCCCCCCCCCGAGATACAAATGTATACTTTCTATGTAGTCTCAGACTTCAATTCTAAGACGACTTACGTTGTTTTCCATCGCCAGACGACGAACGGCAGGTGTCGCTAGTGTTTTCTGGCCTTTTATCTCTTGGTGAGTGTGTTCTTCGTGGGACACAGCGGGAGTTTCAACAACATCTTCTTCTGAATCTGGAAGCAAGATTAGACAACTTCAGTCAAAAGCATCTCTTTAGAAAGCTCAGCGCTGGGGCTGGCCAGACGGCTGAGTCAGTAAAGTGCTTGAGTGCATAAGGACCTGAGTCTGGATCCTCAGCACCCACGGAAATGTAACCCTAGCACTGTGGAGGAAGTGGGGTGGAGGCAAACATTCCTGGAGCTCATTCCCCAGAAAGCAGAAATGAATCAATGAGCTCCAGGTTCAGTGAGAGACACAGTCCCTCAAAATAAGGTGGAAAGCGACTCAGGAAGACATTGGTATCAACCTTTGGCACCCACATACACGCTCACATACACACATGAACAAGTATATACAACACACACACACACACACACACAGAGTAATCTATGACTAAAACTCTGGACTACTTCAGATGGGAAAACAGGGCTAGGGGGATATTGTTTGGTGGTAGACCGTTTGCCTGGTATGCATGAGCCCTGAGTTCAGTTCCCAGCACTACAGATGTTAGGGGAAAGGTCATCCAGAATCTCAGTGCTGGGGTGAAGTTTGGGAGAGAGAATATTATACCCAGCACTGTGTTTTATTTTTTATTTATTTATTTATTTATTTTAAAGATTTATTTTATTATGTATATAGTGTTCTGCCTGCATGTATGCCTGCAGGTCAGAAGAGGGCACCATATCTCATTATAGATGGCTGTGAGCCACCATGTGGTTGCTGGGAATTGAACTCAGGACCTCTGGAAGAACAACCAGTGTTCTTAACCGCTGAGCCATCTCTCCAGCCCTGTGTTTTATTTTTGATACAGGGTTTTATGTAGCCCAGGCTGGCCTCTGAACTCACTAAGTAGCCAAGAATGACCTTGAACTCCTGGTCCTTCTGCTCCTCCGTCTCAAAGGCTAGATTAGAGGCTGGAGAGTCAGCTCATAGCTGAGAGTAGGTACTGCTTTGCAGGACTGGAATTCGGTTCCTAGTATTCATGTCAGGTAGCTCACAGCTGCCTGTAACTCCACTTCTAGAGGATCCGATATCCCTGGCCTCTGTGGCTGAATGTGCATGCATAGGTAATAGATATAAATATAATAATAACATAAAACACAAGTAATATAATTCAAGCTTCTAAAAGACTGTGCCAGGAAGAAAATTAAAATTATAAAAGAGTAAAAGTGCAAAAGGAAAAGATGCACACACAAACTAAAATCAGTAGGCAACAGAAGTGTCCAGACTACTTCCTAAGTTCACAGCATAGATCCCCATTTCATCAATTTTGTTGGGGATATAACTGAGATATTTTGTTGCTGGGATATAATTGTGATAATACACTGCATATGTAAAATAGAGAGTTTGGTAAAATTTAAATATGTATATACCCATGAATCATTACCATGATCACGATAATGAACACATTTTCACCCTCAAAAGTGTCCACAGCAGGACATGATGGCATATGTCTTTAACCCTAGCACTCAGGAGGAAGCGGCAAGCCAGCCTGGAAGGACTACTTTACTGGGATTCCACAACAAAAGGATGGCAGTAATAAATGCAGCAGAACACATTTACCCTTTAAGGCTTCGGTTTCGATGTCTATCAGTGGCTTCCCCACATAAGCGATGTCGTCTAGATTGTAATAGAGCCTCTTAATGACGCCATCGTAACGGCTGGTGATGGTGACAGAGGCCTTGTCACTTTGGACTTCACAGATGCTGTCAAACTGAGAGACAGTATCTCCTTCTTTTACATACCTGGAAGAAAGAGACAAGGACACTTTTACATGACTAGTCACGATTACAAGTCATCCTTGCATGTTCATGTAAATACCGCAATGTTACACAAAAAGCCATCCAGCCCACCATTGATGCCCAGGGGGTGCACAAAGAAATGTTTTAGAAAAGATGGAAATGGCTTTCAGAGTTTCTTTAACAAACCCCTTACTGAAATGCTGAAATTAAAAGCCAAAACTAAACCCTGTACTTCCAGGTTTATTTCAGGTTTTCTGCTTGATCCACTTTTTTGAGAAAATAAGTTCTTAAAATGCTACATTTAAGTGGTATTTCCTCATGTTGCATAATATTACATAATGAGGATCACTTTAGAGGAAATTAGAACATACAAAATTTGAAATTTCTTTCTGTCCAAACAGTGATACTCAAAATCTTGGATTTTGGATGCTCAAATGATAAAGCCTAAGCCAGTATTCTATACTCTGCAATACAAAATCTGAAGTAATTTTGGTAGCAAACATTTCAGATAAAATATATTCAACCTGTATTAGCTTTTTATCAGACTTAAAGAATGAACAGTTTTTAGAAATAAATGACAATAATGATAATGACGACGACGATGTCTTCAATATGCATCCTTTGTGATTTTAACTTGCCTAATGTCGTCTTCTTTGCCTAGTACAGCTGTAGCCTTAAGAAATAAAGAACTTAGACAATGTCCCTAACACTTAGGAAAATTCAACCCAAAACTGTGAGAATTCATCTCACTCAAGTCAAGATGGCAAAAATCAAGGAAACACTTGACAAGAACTGCTGGAGCGAGTGTGGGGGAGGGGGTCCTCTTCACTGTTGGTGGGATTGAAAACTGGTTCGGCCACTTTGGAAATCTCAAATCTGTGGAGAGGTTTCAAAAAGCTAAAAGTCAATCTCCCGTACGACCCAGACACACTCCTCCCTGTCCAGGCGCAAAGGAGTCAGGTCCTGTGTCACAGGTATTTGCTCAGCAAGCTCATTGCTGACTGCTGCTCTAGTCATAATAGCCAGGGAATGGAACTAAACGTCCTTTCTCCGATGAAAGGAGAGTGAAAACGTGGTACATGTACACTGTGGAATACTACTCAGCCGTGAAGAAAATGAGATTATGGACTTTGCAGGTAAATAGACGGAACTAGAAAATATTGACTAAGGTAGACCAGACACAGAAAGACAAACATCCTATGTTCTCTTTGATCAGAAGCTCCAATATCCAAATCTTCAGAATGAGTACATATTGTGGAGGGACCGTGCTGGGGTGGGAGAGCTGGGGAGCAAAAAAATCAGGGAGAGAAGGGAATAGCAGAGCACAAGTGATCTCATAAGGAAAAGTTGGGGAGGTGGAAGGGAGGTAAATACAAAAGAGAGAGAAAGGCAAAATAAAAATAAGGGTGTGTGAAAAGGCCACAAGGGCCGGTGGCAGCGGCGCACGCCTTTAATCCCAGCACTCGGGAGGCAGAGCTAGGTGGATCTCTGTGAGTTCGAGGCCAGCCTGGACTACAGAGCGAGATCCAGGACAGGCGCCAAAACTACACAGAGAAACCCTGTCTCGAAAAAAAAAAACAGAAAAAAAAAAAAAAAAAGAGAAAAGGCCACAAGGAACATACTATTAACTACCTACCTACAAACCAACCAACCAACCAACCTATAATACACACAAGTCTGTGTATAAATAGTTTAAATGACATTTTCCTATTCTGGCTGACAATACTCCCTCCAAGAGCCAAAGACCATCTAACGAAAGCCCAACACCAGCATGAGAAGCCTTCTTTTAAGTTGCTGGTCAAAGTTGTCCAAAAGATTATTATAGATTATTGCTAACAACCACATCTTTATAGGGAAGGCTCCTGAGATTAATGGATGCTTTCTAATCAGAAAACAAGAATTCTAGAAGGCAGAGAGATGGCACAGTCAATGAGTGCGTGAAAAGAAAAGACTGTCCTTAACAACACTACATTAGGGGGCTGGAGATTTGGCTCAGTGGTTAAGAGCATATATCAGCGGGTCCAGGTTCGGTTCCCAGCACCCACATGGTAGCTGACAACAGGTAATTACAGTTCCAGGGGATCGGACACCATCTCCTGATATCTGTGGGTAGCAGGGATGTGGTGCACACATACATGCAGGCAAAACAGCCACAGACACTAAATTAAGTAAATAAATACAGAAGGTTTTTTTTAATGTTATATTTATCTTGAGCTGCTGTAGCAATCTCGGCACTCAAGAGGCATAGGCATGCAGATTTCTGTGGGTTCCAGTCCAGTTAGGGCTAGATAGGGAGGCCCTGTCTAAAAAATAAAATATCTTACGTCTAGCAAAACTAGTTTTAGAAAATTAAGGAGGAGTTGAAGAGATGGCTCAGTGGTTAAGAGGACCCAAGTTTGGTTCCCAGCACCTATATCAGGTGTTTCATAACCACCCATAACTCCTATGGTGAAATTTTTTTGTGCAGAAATGTGATTTTATTTATATGTTAATAAATAAAGTTGCCTGGGGGTCAGAGCTAATAGCAAGCCATCTAGCAGAAGTCTGGCAGTGGTAGCACATGCCCTTAATCCCGATCACATGACAGGCAGATCTCTGTGTGTTCAAGGACACAGCCAGCATGGAGACACATGCCTTTAATCTCAATACCAACCATAGAGACCTGGAGGTATGTATAGACAGGCAGTGACGAGGAGGTCGTGTGGTTGGGTTTACAACCAATGAGAAGGCAGAACAGAAAGTCAATAAAAATACAGACACACAGGAAGTAGGTCTCTTTCTCAGGGGAAGGACGACAGCAACAGCGAAGGGTAAGAAGTCGGTCTTGGTCTTAGCTCTTGGCTGCTGCTCTGACCTCTTGGGCTTTTAACTCTGCATTTGGCTCTGTGTTTCTTATTTAATAAGACCGTTCAGAATTACAACTACAAACTCCAGCTCCAGGGATCTCTGATGATTCTCACTGTGAGGGCACCTGTACTCTTGTGCATACACACACACATTTAAAAATAATAGAAATAAACCTTTTGTAAAATTAGTATCTTCCAGAACTAAAACTGATAAAACTAGTGACTAACACATTCACCCTTCAAGAAATGTTAAGAATCCTTCTGGCTGAAGTGAGAAATGTGGAACAGTAACTCAAATTCACATGAATAAATAAAAACAATAAAGGTAATGACAGGCAGGTTAAAAGGGAATTCAAACAGTGCACTAGAAATAGCTAATTAACACAAACGAAGGTAGCAATGAGAAGAAATACATAAACATAAACACATAAAACATCAACAAAATAGCAGACAAAAATCTTACCTTAACAGTAACTACACAAAATATAAAAGGTTTAAACAGGACAATAAAAAAAGCAAGCATTAGTAGAATGGATTTGTTTAAGTGATTCAACTGTATGGATCTCTCTCTCTCTCTCCAGGGTCCTATATAGCTCACTATATAGCTGAGGCTGGCCTCAAACTCAGAGCCATCCTCCTGCCTCAGCCTCCTAAATGCTGGGATTTTTAGTGTAGGGCACACTGTTCTACAGATAAAATCCTATTTTAAGCATTTTTCCAAGTATAACATAATGCATATTTTTTTTTCTTGAGTCACTTATATATATATATGTTAAGTTAGAGAATAAACACTAGTCAAGAAAGCTCTTAATAATTCAAGAACTCATGGGAAACATGTGACATGTTTGTCATTTAAGAAAGTTTGAGAGCCAGGCATGGTAGGCACACTGGTGATCCCATCACTCAAGAGACAGAGGTAGGAGCATCACAAGTTCAAGGCCAGCCTAGGCTACGTATCGAGATACCCCCCATCTTAAAAATAAAAAATAAAAAACTTAAATTTGGAATGAGGGTGATAGATCCTCTCTGTGTAGTGCAGGCTTACCTCAAACTTGAGATCCTCCAGCCTCACCCTCCAAAGTAGCTGAGAAAACCAGGCCTGGCCTTAAGATTCTCATTAGGAAAAAAATAATTTCCTCTTCTAAGAGCCTTAACCCTTTCACTATGCACGTGGATCTACAAAATTAATAAGATAGAAATTAATAAGTTAAAATTATTTTAGTCTGAAGAAAACTTGGTCTTGAAGTAAGGTATCAATAAATCAAATGTGCACAGTCCTTTGGAGAGGTAAGACATTGCCTACATATTACATTTTAATACTGTTAACAGCCACTGTGAGCTGGAAGAGCCATGACTGTTCCCTGATTCCACACCACAAGACACAGTGGCTCAGCAGCAGAGAACCAGGTGCATGACAAGTTTCAGAGCCAGACGCTTCTGAGTCCATGGCTCAGTCACAATCACAGAGTGCCAGGAAAGACAACTGTTACTAACATCTTCTGCTTACAAAGCAAAGAATGCTAAGTGGAAGAAATGGCATTCACTGGCCTTAGTCCAGTTCTTTAAAGAATATTTGAGCCAAGCACAGTGGAACATAACCAATATCCCAGCATCGAGGGCACAGGAGGCTGAGGCAGAGGATGGCAAGTTTGAGACTAGCTTCAGCTACAGAGCAAAACCCTATCTTGAGGGGAAAAATGAAGAACTACGGTGGGGGAGAATTTTCTTTAATCATCATAACTGCTACTTCTGAAAACCTCTAAAACTTAGTTCAGTGCCGGGTGGTGGTGGTGCATGCCTTTAATCCCAGCACTCGGGAGGCAGAGGCAGGTGGATCTCTGTGAGTTCGAGGCCAGCCTGGTCTACAGAGCGAGATCCAGGACAGCCACCAAGGCTACACAGAGAAATCCTGTGTCTTGAAAAACAAAAAAGAAAACAAAACAAAAAACAAACAAACAAACAAAACTTAGTTCAGTGCCAAGAGGTATTTTTTTCTCAAAAGATAAAAGACACAAAAGGGCGGAGAATGTCAAAGGCAGTAGAAGGTTTCTTCCTTTGTTCCAAGCATCTATGTATGTAGGTATCTATTTATTTATATTATGTAATTTTAAAGTTTTTGTTATAATGGGAGGGGGGGCATGTAAGTATGAGACAGAGGTGCAGGCTCCCCCCAGAGGTGAAGTTATAGGCAGTTGTGAGCTGCCAAACGTAGACGCCAGGAATTGAACTCAGGACCTCTGGAAGAGCATTTCATGTTCTTAACCACTGAGTCATCCCTCCAGTCCTAATTTTTTAAGTTTTCAGGAGTATTTTTTGATTTGTGCCTTTCAGGTAAAGTGTCTCATAAGCCTACAGGCAAGGTATATCAGCTAACATGAACCACGCCTTCTTACTGAAAACCATTTTCAGTGTGGTAGAGCGTTAGACAACAGGATTGCTTTTAAGATATTAGGAAGGAAATTGGGAGCTAGTTCATACATTAGATTCTTCCAGAATCATGGTGGGCTGGGTGTAACTCAGAGGTGGTGTGCCTAGTTTGCAGGCTCGCTGCGCTGGATTTGACTACTGCTCTGTCCTGGTTTTGTATCAACCATCTCTTAGAAAGCAATCTCTTTTTTAGCTGAAGCAAAGAATAGACAGTTAAAGGATTTTTTTAAAAGATAAAGAGACAGGAGAGAGGGCTCAGTCATCAAGGGCTCTGGGTTCAATTCCTGACACCCACATGGTGGCTCCCAACCATCTGTAACTCCAGCTCCAGAGGATTCTACAGCCTCTTCGGGCCTCTGAGGGCATCAGGCATGCACATGCTGCAGACGCACAAGCAGACAAACACTCATACACAAAAAATAAAGCAACAGTCGTTAATAAATCACATCAAAGAAAGAGACTTGAGGAATAACTTCTGCTACCAGTATGTCACAAAGAAGTTTCCCAATTTGAGTCTTACTTTTTGCATATTCAATTAATTTTACATTGACTTAAAATTACTTGGGGACTAACTTACCATTCTTTAATAGTTACTTCTCGGATCCCTTCTCCAATGTCAGAGAGTTTGAACTGAACAACCTGTCCCTGTAGCACTTCAAAAATAAATGAGAAATGATCTCATTAAATATGGATTATCAATAGCTACTTTTATTCCTAAAATTAGAATATGTTCTCAAGTAGAGCAGAAATTGTTCCATCCTACAACCAACCAAACAAAAAAACAAAACCCCCAAAACTAAAAAAAACAACCCAGCAATTTCTAAGTTTAATAACCATTAAAGCATTACGGAAGTTACTCCAAGACACAGATCCATTGCTACAGAACTCATGTTTTCAGCTTCCCAAATAATGCCCTTTGGTAGGGTGACAATGTCTCTCCTAAGAAGTTTCCGACAGCTTGAAACAATACTGATGTATAAAAAAAGCCCTGCTTTCAACTAGATCTCTCCCTTCTATTAACCATCCTTCAAACTTAGGACTACAACCAGGCTACTGCTTATCAGGAAGGCTTGGAAAAGTTTTCTTCTCCTCCTTCTTCTTTTTAGGCTTTGTTTTTTTTTATTATTGTTGTTTGTTCTTTTGAGACAGGACCTCACTGTGCAGCCCTAGCTATCCTGAATCTCGCTCTGTAGACCAGGCTGACCTGAACTCATAGAGATCCCCCTGCCTCTGCCTCCAAGTACTGGGATTACAGGCATGCACCACCGTGCCTAAACATTTCTAATATGTCCAAATTATGTTCTGCCAAATTATCCCTAAGACTTTTCTTTCCTCTCTCCATTAGGCAACGTGGAAGAAACTAAAAAGACTCAGGTGAATGACCAGAGACAGTAGGTACTTAAACATACACCCTGTCTTGTTTAGTGTGCCCAATGTAAAGATTTCTGTTTCATCTTCTGATACATCCCTAAGGCAGTGCCTTGCACACAGGTGATCACACTTCCTGAATGAAGGCTCGCGGCAGGGAGATTAAACTAAATGCTGTTGTTGCTCTCTTTTTCCAGATGATGAAACAGAGATGAGCAACTTTCTCATTGTTCATAGCTAAAAATGAATAAACAGGAAGCCAAGGGGTGGTGGTGTACATTTTAACCCCAGCACTCAGGAGGCAAAGGCAGCAGATCTCTGGGAGTTTGAGGCCAGCCTGTTCTACAGAGTGAGTTCCAGGTTAGCCAGGGCTACACAGAGAAACCCTGTCTACAAACAAACAAACAAACACCCACCACACAGCAGCTCACATAACCTGCAACTGATAAACAGAGAGACCTAAAGTTCATGAGGAGTGTTCAGAGGACAAAGCAGGAAGTTGCTGTTCCTCCTGCAGTGGTCTCTGCTTCCTCTGGGAAGTAACAAGTGATCAGGGATAGAAAATGAAGTCTTAGCTTGAGCAGAGTGAGTGTAGTTTTATCTCCAGCACCATGAGCACACACATACACACAGACACACAGACACACATAGACACACACACCACATATATATATATATATATATATATATATATATATATATACACACACACACCACATACACCCCCCACATATATATATACATACACACCACATACACCCCCCCATATATACACATACACCACATACACACGCACACACACACTCACCACATACATACACACATACACACTTTCCACCTATACAATTACCAAAATAAATTACTATATATATTGTATACGTGGTGCTAGGGATAAAAAATATGTAGTGCGAGTACGTTTTATATATATATATGTGTGTGTGTGTGTGTGTGTGTGTGTGTGTGTGTGTGTGTGTGTGTATAAATAGATACAAATCTTTTTAAAAACAGTGGGGAGTGAAAGCTTACATTGTCTAACACTATTGCTGATGGCATTTAAAAGCATGGAGAATCTGGCAGAATCTGCCTAGAATTTCCCTGCTTTCCATTGCCAGGGCCCCTGTATTTGCCAAATGCTTAAGTACATATTGAAATCTAGGGTTCTTTGTCAGGGTTCTCAACAGACCAGCAAAAAAAAGCTCTTATGCCAGCCAGGAGGTGGTGGTGGTGCACACCTTTAATCCCAGCACTTGGGAGGCAGAGCCAGGCGGATCTATGTGAGCTTGAGGTCAGCCTGGGCTATAGAGTGAGATCCAGGACGGGCACCAAAACTACACAGAGAAACCCTTCCTCGAAAAAAACCAAAAAAAAAAAAAAAAAAAAAAAAGCTCTTATGCCTTTGCCAAATCTAATACTTGAGGCCTCAAGTTCTTTACAGAGGCTGGGTAGCTGGGACAAAGGTAAGTAGATAAAGGCCAGGGAACTCTCTACTCAGGGGCAGTCAGGGTGATTACATCATGCCATCGTAACAACAGATTAAGTTTCACCTCACAAACAGAATGATTGTGCACAAGGATATAAAGATGCTCTGTTCAGTCAGCAATTTACCTGAGCTGAGAAGGTCACATCAGTGCTAATGAATGCACCTAGAAAATCAGAGAATAAAGAAGAGACGACCAGGTATAACCCAGCCCCAACTGTAGAAAGACGCCAGCATTAAGGGCAGCTATTGAGTGAGGGGGAAAGAAAAGAGGAAATGGAGAGAGGTGGGGAGAGCCATGCTAGAAGTACAGGATCAACCTCTTGACTTTGGGAAGTCTTCCATTACTAAGAAGGAGGCGACAGAGATAACAATATTTGACGTGCTATTCGGGGAGTGTACTTACCAGCTGCTGTTCTCAGGGAGCGATGTGGTTGATTATGTTTGAGCAAAGGATAACTGAAGGAACACACACATTTTGGCTTCAAAACATGTACGTTATTACATGTTTGAAAATAGCGAACACAAACCTATCAACGAGAGAACAAAACAAAAAGAGCATTTATAAATCCTCGGAGGCTGGGAGTAAAGCTCATCGGCAGAGTGTGTGCCCCACATGCAGAAAGCTGTGGGTTCACCCCACACACCCCAAATAAAAGTACAAACTATTTTAATGGCTGTTTAAGTACACACTGAAATCCATCCCATTCTGTTTTAGGCTGATATTCATGTCAATATTGAATTATCTAGGCAGATTCAGAATACTCAGCAGCAGGAACAATCAAACTGATGGAACTGATTATTTTCTAAATTGCTTCTGTCCCAGCAATCAAAGGAACTCAAACTCTACCATAGAGAAAACATGAGCATAAGTCATACTGCACCCACTGAGGCACATATGTTTGTATGTTTAAAACACTGTCCCCAGCTCCTTACACTTCAGTGAGTGGGCATGCTTCAGTTGCAAGAATCCCTGAACAATGCCATGAGGGAAAGCTGGGGCTCAGTGGCAAGGCACTCAGCGGGCATTCCTAATTCCTAGGACCGCAGAAACAAACAAGCAAACAAACCAGCGACAAAAGCTCCTCAGCCACTGTTAGCATTTAAGACAATGAAAAACACTTACATGTCTAAAAGTTTTGTTTTTCCTCTCAGTACTGGGGACTGAACCCACGGCTTGTTGGCACACTTTTTCTCTAAGGAGCCCAGATGGTTTTCTTCCTTTTTAAGAGATATTCCCTTCCATTTTATGTGTCTGAGCGTTTGCCTACAGGTATAATATGTGTACTCTGTGCATGCCTGTTGCCTAGAGAAGCCAAAAGAGGGTGTTGAATCCTCTGGAGTTACAAATAGTTGTGAGCTGCCATGTGGGAATCGAAACCCAGTCCTCTGGAAGAGCAGCCAGTGCTCTTAACTGCAGGCCTACTCTCCAGCACACTCACTGGTTTTCTTATGCTAATTTATAGATGACTCTGTTAACTACTTTGTATAATGTCTTAGTATGATAGGCCTAAGTACACTCAACTAATATATCAAAACCTAAATGTCCTTAACTTATAATTTATTCTTAAAGTTAACCTTTCAATGTTATTAATATCAAATAACAACCTCATCTTTTAAATTACAAGAATTTCTAGCCTGTTTTTGAGAATACCATTATGTATTTAAAACTTACATTTATATAGAAGGAACTTTTGCTTAGAGAACATCACATTAGTTGTGTACAATAGTTATTTGCAGTGTGGCAACAGGTCTCCCTATGCTGCCCACATTAGTCTTGAACACTGGGGCTCAAGTGATCTTCCTGCCTCAGCCTCCCAGACAGTTGGAACTATAGGCACACGCCACCATACTTACAAGTCATATATATATATATTTTTTTTTTTTTTGGTTTTTCGAGACAGGGTTTCTCTGTGTAGCTTTGCGCCTTTCCTGGGACTCACTTGGTAGTCCAGGCTGGCCTCGAACTCACAGAGATCCGCCTGGCTCTGCCTCCCGAGTGCTGGGATTAAAGGCGTGCGCCACCACCGCCCGGCTACAAGTCATATTTTAATATGTATTTATAAGTAAGGATTTTATTCTTTTTCTAATAGTAAGCAATATAAAATCAAAAGTCTGACTATGGAATGTATTTAAGTTTATAATTTTAAAAATTATTTATTTTATTTTATGTGTATTAGTGTTTTGCCTGCATGTATGTCTGTGTATCACATGTGTGCTTGGTACCTATAGAGGACAGAAGAGGGGGTTGGATCCCCTGGAACTGGAGTAAAGGATGGTTGTGGGCCACCACATGGGTGCTGGGAACCAAACTCAGTCCTCTTTAAGAGCAGTAAGTGCTCTTAACTGCTGAGCAATCTCTCCAGCTCCTTGATTTAAATTCTTAAGTGGCAGTTATTTCTGATTTCTGAAGGCACAGAAAAACTGAGGGTTGCTTTCTTAAATTACATAGCCTGTCTTTACCTTAAAGAACTCATCCTAAATTATCTTCCCCCCATATGTATGTGTGCACATGCATGTGTTTGAGTGTCCACATATGTATGTGTGCATATGCACACGGAGGCCTGAGGTTGACACTGACTGTCTTTCTCAATGGCAGTCCACCTGATATACTTGAGCAGGGTCTCTCACTGGACCCAGGGCTCACCATTTCAGTTAGTCTGGCTAGCCATCTTGCTCTGGGGATTCCCTGTCTGCCTCCCACATGTGGGGATTACAGGCAGCTTCCCATTCCCACCTGATAACTCACTTTTATAACTTTATTGTGTGTGTGTGTGTGTGTGTCTATGGTGAGTGTGTAATGTGAGTGCACATAAGTGGAGGTCAGAGGACAACTTTCAGGAGTCAAAACTTCTGTCCTTCCGCCTTGTTTTGAGGCAAGGTCTCTCTTACTGTTTCTGCCCTGCTGCATACTTCCGGCTAGCTGGCCAGCAGGCTCCTGCGCCATTCTCCTGTCTCTGCCTCCCATTTATCCACAGGAGTCCTGGGATTACACATGTGCATGATTTCATCCAGCTTTTGACCCGGGTTCCGGTGATCAAAGTCAGGTCCTCAGGCCTGTGTGGCAAGTGCCTTTTCCCGCAAAGCCAATCTCCCCAGTCTCTAGTGTCTATATTTAGTTCCTATGGAGAGTAATAGTTAGGAACTACAAAGCCTAACTAAAATCACTTAAGTTGACAGATAAAAACTGAGCAGTGACCGGACTCTCTTCTCCAAACGCCCAGTTTTGTTTGTCTTTCCTTTTTCCTTCAATGTTCTCAACCCTGGCTCTTGGTCAAGAAAAAAGAAATAATCACCTCTGCTTCTTCAGATAAAAAATGTAGAGATGCCTAATGAAAATTATGAAGTATATGAATTCATCTTGATTTAAATAATACACCTCACACTTTAAAACCCTTAAAGAACATTTACCTCCAGAAGGCGCTCCCTTCAACAACACAGCTCTTACTGAGGAACTACTAACAGACCAGGGGTCACCAGCTGCCCAGTTAGAATGCACTGAGGGCTTTCTTACTATGCACCAGGGACTGGAAGTTTTCCTATACACTGTCTCCTGGAAGAGGTACACTATTACCTTCCCATGAGAAGTTGACGGAAGAGGTGAAGTTATTTGTCCAAGGTTATATTGCAATTCAGGGGTAAAATCAGGCTTTGAAGACAAGTAAACCTGATGTCAAAGCCTAGGCTCTTCCTAACATATCATGTTGCCAGGAGAAAGAATCCTTTCTTTCCAAGGCATGATGTAGGAGAAACAATTCTTTCTTTCTCCCAAGCATGGTCATGTATGCTCTTATTATTTGTAATAAGAAATTAAGCCAAAAAATAAATAAATAAAAGAAAGAAAAAAAAAACCCAAACAAAACAAAACAAGAGAGTAGTGGGGGAGGTTAGCTTGACCTTGGAGAAGATTGCAAATGGGCCTTGCGCAGTAAGTATGAATAACGAAGAGCAGAAGGGTACTTCTAAGGCACAGGAAGCGGTGTGAACACAGAAACGGCAGCAAGAATTTGATTCGCATGGCTGCAGGAGCAGTGAGTGGCTTGCTCTGGCTTGATCAGATTTGTAAAGGAAAGCAGTGCATACTCAAGACGGTTGCTAAGTTATCCGTGAACATCAGGATAAGGAGTGGGAATGTGTGCTTTGGGGTCACATTACAGACAGGGTTAGCAAACAGTCTACTTAGCTCCGGGGCTGGGTTACTATAGGTAAAGTCTGGAGAGAAAAGAAGGACCAAGGTGGACAGACACATGGAACACAGGCCCCTGAAGCCAATCACCAAGGACTGAGAAATGGCAACTGAGTTGCCACGGGCGTTGTGTGATTAACAGCAGCTGGATGGCTTTGAAGAGAAAGAGGAGAGATAAAAAAAAAAAAAAAAATCAGCAAAAGTGAAGAGACTAAAAGGCAACAGAAAGGAGGAAAAATGAATTTTTAAACCTGAGGAGGCATCCCCTCCCCCTCCCCCATAGAATCACACTAGTTAAGAACGGGAAGGTAGCCGGGCGGTGGTGGCGCACGCCTTTAATCCCAGCACTCGGGAGGCAGAGGCAGGTGAATCTTTGTGAGTTCGAGGCCAGCCTGGTCTACAGAGCGAGATCCAGGAAAAGGCGCAAAGCTACACAGAGAAACCCTGTCTCAAAAAACCAAAAAAAAAAAAAAAAAAAGAACGGGAAGGTAGAGGTTAGTTTTCCTCCAGACAGTGCAAAGCCATAGAAACAGACTGGTCTTTGGTGCCTTACTCTTTCTTTTTTTTTTTTTTTTTTTTTTTTTTTTTTTTTAAGATATTATGTAGCCCTGGGGTGCTGGAACTCCCTGGGTAGACCAGGCTGTCCTCACTCACAGAAATCTGCCTCTGCCTCTCAAGCTCTGGGACTAAAAGCATGTGCTATCATGCCCAGAAAAGCCTCGGATTTTAAAGGGCATACTGCAGAGCTTTATATTTGAGGCACTGATGCATGACTCCTAGAGAAGCAGAAACCCGACACAGCAAGACCCCATGCATATGAATAATTTATCACAGGCACTAAGATAAAAGAGCAAAACCAAAACCTCTGCTACTGAGTCATGAACAATACTTAAAAGACACAATTCTGTTGAGATTATCTGGCCCAACGTGCCTGAGGTAATTCCAATTTATACCTAGTGATTCATTATTATCAATAATTTAATATTTACAACTAGGAAAAAAAGAGGGAGGTGAAGATTTTTAGCTGATTAACATAATAAAGAAGTAAATAAATAAGCTCAAATTACTTAGTCTTTTGAACAGGAGGACAAATCCCATTGAAAAATATAACCCAGTGAGACGGTCCAGTGAGTAAAGGCTCCTGCAGCCAACCCTGAGAAAGTGAGTTCGATCCCCAGAACCCAAGCAGTGGAATGAGAAAACTGACTCCTGCAACTTGTCCTCTGATTTCCACGTGTATGTCATGATACTTGTGTGTTCTCCCCCCCACACACAAATAAATAACTATGAAAAAATTTAAATTCAATGGTGCACTTTGACTATATTAGGAACCAAATGTATGACTCCTAGCGAAGCAGGAAACTAGACATAAAACCCCTTGCATAGGATTAATTTACCACAGGTACTAAGCCCCCCTCCCTTAAAAGTGTTTGTGTAAGATAAAAAAGCAAAGAACTCAACAAATGCCGAGTGTGGTGGTGCACACCTTCAATCTCAGCACTCAGGAGGCAGAGGCAGGTGAAGCTCTGTGAGTTCAAGGCCAGCCTGGTCTACAAATAGAGAGTTCCATGACAGCCAAGGCTGTTACATAGAGAAATTGTCTTGAAAAACAAAAAAGCAAAACAAAAACTTCTTATACTGAGTCATTCAACCAATATTTATGTGCTCTCACAGTGTGCAGAATACTGGGGTTACATATAGAAGGAAACACATGCAATTCCTGCCCACATGCAATGTCTAGTTATGGTAGTGACTGTAAATGGCCCTCATAATCTCATAGGGAGTGGAACTTTTAGGAGGTGTGGCTGTTGGAGGGGGTGTGGCCTTTTTGGAGGAAGTGTATCCCTGTGGGGGCGGGCTTTGAGGTTTTCTATGCTCAGGATACCGCCCAGTGAGTCAGTTGACCTCCTGATGCCTGCAAGATGCGGGACTCTCAGCTACTCTTGCAGCACCACCTCTGCCTGCATGCCGCCATGCTCCCTGTCATGATGATAAAGTACTGAACCTCTGAACTGTAAGCTAGCCACTCCAGTTAAATGTTTCCTCTATAAGAGCTGCCATGGTCATGGTGTCTCTTCACAGCAATAGAAAACCCTAACTAAGACACTAGTAGATGAAAGGTAAAATGAAACACACAGGCCATTAACACTGCTACAACAGGGTGTGCTAAGGTAACCTCTGGAGAGAGTTAGTCTGAAGTAAGACTGCAGATTGAGTGGGAGTAACCCAGGAGATGAGAAGTGCTGCAGATGAGGCAAGAGTCTTCAAGGCAGAGAAAATATATGAGCAAAGGTCTGGACTCAAGAGAGCACAGTGTGTGCTCAACTCCTTGTTTCAGAGTTCTCATGCAGATTAGTGTGCAACAAGTGGGCACAGTTGGAGTTGGGGCCTGAATGAGTAATGTGTGTTTGTGTGTGAAAAGTGTTACTTTTATTCTAATCTTAGTTCATTGATGTTTATAATTAATTAATGCCCAGCAAAGTGGTAGATTGAAAAAATTTTTTTATTATTTTCACAAAAATGGATGGTACTGGCAATCATCACGTTAAGTGAAATAAACTATACTCACTAAGGCAAATATAGAATGTTGTCTCATAAGCCAGGTGGTAGTGGTGGCACATGTCTTAAATCCCAGCACTTGGGAGGCAGAGGCAGGCAGATGTCTGAGTTTGGGGCCAGCCTGGTCTACAAAGTGAGTTCCAGGACATCCAGAAAAACCCTGTCTTGGAAAAACAAAACAAAACAAAACAAAACAAAACAAAACAAAACAAAAAACAAAACAAAAAAAATGGGGGCATGAAACTAGAAGAGGAACAATTAAGGATGTGGAAAGGGAAATCAAAAGAGATGGGTAAGAAGATAATAAAGTGTAGAATGGACAGGTTTTTAATAAAGAATGAAGCTTGAGAGGTCGGAGAAGCCAGATTATAAATTTCCTAGGCCATGTGGTTTGTGGGCATTAAAAAAAAAGAGTTGTCTTAAACAAGAACATGGCATGATCTTATTTAATAAGTTCATTATACCTAGTCTATGGGAAATGAACTACAAAAGGAGCAGATCAGAGGCAAGAGCCCCAATTAGGAAAGACTAAGACACCTGCAATTAAGAGTGAGGTGGTGAATAGTGGCTAGATTTCTTCAGAGGTAGAAGGTACAATCAAGAGAAACAGGTTTGAGAGTTCTATTCTGGAGTCCAGAGTCTGCATCCCTGAGGCATTATGGCACACTGTGAGATGGCTGAAGGCTAGCTTTTCCAAGCTCCCTTGTGCTAGCAGTAGTCAAGTAACACTGTTCTAGCTGGTTAAGTCAGCCTGGTAGTATTCCTTCCTCCTTCCAGCTTTAAATACTGAATGAGTTGTTGCAGCTTCCTCATGGCCATATGGGAAAGGTCAAAAGGAACTGATGAAACATCAGATCTGATCATGACAGTCACATCTGTCAGCTGTCATCTGTATGCATAGATGATGTCCTGTTCATTCATTGGATTTGTGTTACTTGCAATGGAAAAACACCTCATATCATGCAATGGGAGATCTCTTGGACAGCAGACTATATCAGCCTTCCATAGACCCATTTGGAAGACTGGGGAACATCAGGAAACCATTAGCACAGTGGGAGAGATAATGCAGGAAGTAGGAAAAGTGCAGAGGACCAAAGCCAGCATTTTTAGAAAGGAAGCCGTCATACACCACTTAATGACAGCACTGTGAGAACTCCATCATCTGATGGTTTAGTCTATGTGCACACCTTATGCTTACACAAACCAAATGGCTTAGCTTATTACCTACCTAAGCTATATGCTAGCTCTTATGCTGCAAACCTGTACAGCATGTTACTCTACTGAACTCTGTAGGCAATTGTAACACCATTGTGTCTATCTACACACATCAAAACATGGAAAAGGTCATAGGAAGTGTTCAGATCTGTCGTTAATCTTATGGGACTACTGTTGACCGAAATGTCTTTGTGAAGTATATGACTGTATTTAAAACAGCATCTGGAAACTGGAGAAAGAGGGCAGTGGAACCAAACAGCAAATGATGTAGGAAGAATAATATTGGGAAGCTGGTGTCTCAGAAGTCAAGAACCAAGAGCTCTCAAAAGAAGAGTTGCTAATAATGCCTAGTAAGGTGCTGCCGACAAGTGTCCTCTACTGCTGGCTACCTCCTACTTCCCCTTCACACTCTCCTTACTCACTGGCCTCCAGGAATTCCTCTCTGAGCCCCACTCCTCCACAGGGGTCACCCCCATGTGCCACTGTAGCTCTGAGCACTTGTCCTGTAATAGTTCTTCTCTGATGTGTCCTAAAGCCATGGCTTTCTGTCTTTCCCGGCCTGCCTCTCCCCTGTTCTCCTCCACTAGATTACAATCTCAGGAGGAAAGGGATGGTGTCTGTCTGTGTTGTATTTATATCCCCAGTGCCCAGTACATACAGCAGGCTGGGGAAAGGTTTTGAGATCAGGAGGCCACCACTGCAGAAATATCTAGGGAAATGGGAAAAGTGGGTATTCAAGAAGTTATAGAATTAGGAAGAAACAGAATATTTAATGGGATAGATAGATCCACCGTTGTTGCTGAGGGCTTCTGAGTAGGGGAAACTGCAGGCAAACGGAGGTGGTAATCAATGATAAAAAGTTGGAACGGCATATAGTGTGGACCAAGGAGAGAAGGACAGCTCTGAGTGTATCTCAAGCTAGAGGGTACAGTTTCCTTTCCCCTTCTCTTCCTCTCCACTGAAAATTGCCTGAGGTCAGGTTAACAGTGCCCACGTCAGGCGCGTGGTGTGTACACAATAAATCCGGAAAGAATGTAGCTCTGTGTCTGCAGTGCCTATGACATTGCCTGCCATCAAGGTGCTCAAGCAAAGGTAAGCAGGTGAAAGGCAGGGATGTGGGTACCGCTGGGAGGAACGGCATTTGCCACAGGAGCGCGCCCAGGTAAGAGCAGGGAGTTTGCTTCCAGCCTGGCTGGCGCGCCGCCTTCGCTGCCCTTCTGTTTGCATGCATCTTTCCATCACTTACTCACAGGACGCGTGGCACTCGAAGAAGAAAGCAACGCCCCACTCCGGGTGACATCTAGTAAATCACTCCTTCCTAACGAACCTCAGACCCACTTGATCCCGCTTACCAGTCTGACAGCATTCCGGCTCCAGGTCCCCAGCACACGCGCTGCAGCCATCTTACTCCGGAAATAGCCACCAGCCGCCCGGCTAGGAGAGACACCTCCTCCGAGCGACCAATCCCGAGACGCGAGACGCACCTCCCTGAGCGGCCAATGGGAGCGAAGGAACGAGCCTCCCACCCAGCAGCCAACCAGGGCGCGGGGCGGGGCCGGTTGCAGCCCCAAGGCTCTGTGGAAGAGGATTGGGGGAGAGGGTAGACGTGGGGAGGAGGGCGGCTCAAAAGGCCAGGTGATGCTGCATAAGTACACGCGCACCAACAATCATCTTTTTAGTCCAGATAATGGAGAAAAATCACGTTTAGGGCTGCAGATATGACTCTTGCAGAGGACGAAGGTCCAATATCTAGCACCCAAATAAGGTGGCTCACAGTCTCCTACAACTCACTCCAGTTCCAGGGGATCCGATGCCCTCTTCTGACCATCTCTAGCACCTGCATGCATGTGTGCAACACACACACACACACACACACACACACACACACACACTCAGATGCTTCTTCTTCTTATTATTATTATCATTATTATTATTATTTTAATTAAGGGCACACACACATTGAAGACCTGAGCGGTCAGTGGCAAAATGTCCTTCCTGGTGTTGCACTGTAACTACACTGAAGGCAGAATAATAGGATGTTTCTATATTTTGTAGCGATGTTCTGAAGCACGACTTTTTCATAAGTCCATGTTGGAACACTTCTCCATGCCTAGCATTTCTTCCTCCTGTATAATGTCCTTGAGGTTGTCAAAATTGGGTTCTCACATCTAAAATACACATGCTGTCACACTGTCTTTCAATCTTAGAGAATGTAGTCAGATGCAGAGCCTAGCATAAGAAATGAGTCACAAACTTATAAGCCTGAATTGCTTTGCCTCTTGAGGAAATGTCAAATTGAGCACAAGTGGAGTGGTAAAGGGAACATCAGAAATCCAGCACTGTGAGGGTGCTCCTGGGGAGGGAAGTTAGAGATACAGTATTGTGAATCAAAGGCGAGTCAGCCTGAACTACATAGTGAGATCCATTCTTTAAAAACAAAACAAAGAGGGAGAGAGAATGAGAGGGAACTAGAGCTTTCTTTAATAGGTGGTATATATATACATGTATACATCTGTATAAATGTCCAGAGACATTCAACTGTTCTTGCTTCTTAAAAATCTGCACCGATGTCTAAGGGATTCGAGAGAATAAAATGGGAGGAAGCAGGGGCAATGTTTCCTCAGCACTGGAAAATCAGTGGTTGTGAACAAAATCTCAGGTTTTTCACACTTGTTTAACTTCACACAGACGCACTATTTTTGTCAATCAGTGTAGCACATCTACTGTAGGCAATAAGTATAAATCATTGCCTTTATCAGAATCTGCAACAGTTGGATGTGCTGCCACAGGCCTTTAACCCCAGCCCTTGGGAGGCAGAAGCGGGTGTATCTTTGTGAGTTTGAGGCCAGCCTTGTCAACAAAGTGCCTTCTAGGACAGCCAGGGATGTTACACAAAGTCTCTACACACTAGCCCCCACTCAAAAATAATCTGCAATAATCAAAAGAACTTAATTTTTAAAACTTTTCACATTAAACTTTTTATTGGCACACTGAATAGACTTGATAATCCCACATGCTCCTGCTTATATGAGAGGCAGTAGTTGTCCCAATGACGTGAATAATTCACTTCTGACTGATAACTATGTAACTTTCTTCCTCTTGGGTTTCTCTTAATTCTATCTTATTTTCAGGAAACAACTAGGTTACTTCTTTCCTTTATCATCATATCTCTCAGGAGACACTGTTTCCCTATCTGATCATGTTCTTATCTTTCTTTGTAGTGGTGTTTTGGAACCTATTCACTAGATCTGAATGGGGTATCTCTAACAAGCACCAAGTGATGCAATTCTGGACTAGCCAACAGTGTTTTGGTTAGTAAGACCAAGAGGAAGAGAGGGACCAAGGGAGGGAGGAAGGGAGACAGACAGAGACAAGGACTGAACCTATGGTCTTGTGCAAGCTAAGCAAATATTCTACTACAACCACTGAGCCTCATCCCCAGCTACTGCCTGTCTATCTACTATTTTTATTTTGATACAGGATCTCTATAAACTATCTGGGTGGCCTTGAACTTATAATTCTGCTTTCCTGGCCTGGTTAGTAGCTGGGATTACAGACCAGAACCATCAATCCCAGCTTTAAAAAAAAGTGGAATTTTGAGACAGATAATGTTTATCTTCAGCTTTAACTTAGATAATGCTAGATTGCTTTGCAGTGTAATTGGACAAAATAACTCGTGTAATAGCTGTATGTGGGACTATTCTTTGTTTCTCATTTGACAGACTTAAAATATTTAATTATAACATAGTATTATGGTGCTAATTTAAAGTTTCTTAATTATCAATAAAGTTGAGCAGGTTTAACATGTCTGTTGGTTCTTTGTTTTTTCTCTTTTGGTTTTTTTGAGACACAGTCTCACTGGGTAGCCGTGGTGTCCTGGAACTGGTATGTACAACAAGCTCCCAGAAATCTACCTGCCTTGGTTGACTGATGGCATGTGTCACCCACACCTACCTTGACTACTGAGTTTTCAAACGCTTCCTTCATGCTTTTAGCCTGTTTCCTCTCTGTTGTGTGTATTCCTTTTTTCCTTGTTTTCTTATTGATTTAGTCTTTTTTTTTTTGGACAGGGTTTCATGCAGCACCCGGTCCTTGAATACACACCATTGTGGCAAAAATGACCTGTTGTGCTTGCCAGGCCAACTCTACCAACTGGGCTCCATCCCAGACTTCTTGGTGGTTTTTCCTGCTGACTTGAGCAGGAGCTCACTAAACTATGCAATAACTTCTGTAAAACGGAGACTCCGTGCTGTTTTTGTTTGACAATTTCCAGTTCTCATATACACAATAACCTGAAAGCTCTAACTTCAATGATTTTGTGGGTTTTTTGGTTTTTGCTTTGTTTTTGTTGTTGTGTGGTTTTGTTTTGTTTTGTTTTTATAACATTGGTGTTATTTCTGCTTTGGACTGTAGTAAATAATGCTGTTTCTGAACATTTAAACAAAAGCTTTTGTGTAGGCTTCCTTCCTTCCTTCCTTCCTTCCTTCCTTCCTTCCTTCCTTCCTTCCTTCCTTCCTTGAGACAGGGTTTCTCCACGTAGCCCTGGCCATCCTGGAACTCACTCTGTAGACCGGGCTGGCCTGGAACTCAAACTCAAACGTTTAACTTCTGCCAGGGACAGAATCACTAAAGGCCTGGGTAATACAGTGTTTAATCTTTTGAGAGTTTGCCAGGCTGTGTTCCAAGGGGACTGTATCATTGTGCATTCCCATCCACAATAGTTCATGAAGATTCTCTGGTTTCTCCACATCCTTAAACACTGGTCCTTATGAGTCATCCTGGTAGGTTTCACACACTGTTTCATGATGGCTTTGGTTTCTATCTACCTGATGGCATAGCGCGTTTTTTTTAAAGGTTTATTTATTTATTGTGCACACAGTGTTCTGTCTGCATGTCAGAAGAGGGCACCAGATCTCATTATAGATGGTTGTGAGCTACCATGTGGGTGCTGGGAATTGAACTCAGGACCTCTGGAAGAACAGCTAGTGCTCTTAACCTCCTAGCCATCTCTCCAGCCCACTTTAAAAAAAAAAAAAAAACATCATGTAGCCTCTATTTTGACTGTTTTTAGTCAATGACAATGCTTTTTTAAAATTTAAGTCTAATACCAAATTGTATTTATTTATTTATTTAGTTAGTTATTTGAGAGAAGGGCTCATGTAGTCAAGGTGTTGTGGGGTATTCACCAGAGAGGACTGCTCAGACTTGGGTTTAAGTCAATAGAAAGTCTGCAGCAAATGCTGCTTTCCATACCTTTTCTTAATCACAAAAATGGGAGAATTTCATGGCCCGTGATCTTCTTCTCTATACCCTTTTCCAGTCATTTCGAGACTAACACTGAGGCAGCTACTATCTTTTCTTTTGTAAGTGGCCGCTGATCCACCCAGATGGGATCCTTATAAAGCCAGGTTACAGGGTCAGCATGATAATTTTCGGCAACTTCTTATTCCCTTTGGAGATTTTGTATCAACAATCTTTCTTTCTTTAATTTTTTTTCCCAGACAGGGTTTCTCTGTCTAGCCCTGGCTGTCCTGGAACTTTCTGTAGACCAGACTAGCCTTGAGCTCCCAGCTAGTGTGTACAGCCTTAACTCTATCAGTTTGTTTGAACTTATGCTTTGACTTTAAATAGAGATCAGGGGATTCATTTTTGTCAGCCACATCTCGACTTACATTGTTTTGTTTTCCTATGTAATGTTTACAATTTCTCAGCTCATCATTTTTTACTTGTCTCAGACTTTCCTTCTGGGATAATTTTTGTTTCTGAAGTGCACATTTTTTTCTTTTTTGGTTTTTGAGACAAGGTTTCTCTGTGTACCTCTGGCTGTCATGGAACTTTCTCTGTAGACCAGGCTGACCTCAAACTCAGAGATCCCTGCTTTTGTCAAGTGTTGTGATTAAAGGCATGCACTACCAAGTCTGACTGTACATCTGTTCTTTTGAAATTCATTTAGAATGCATATGTAGAGCTGGACCTGGATCCCTTATTGGAACACCAACCCTGCAACTTTTATTGTGGTCATTAGCATAGCACTCTACAAGCTTATTATTATTATTATTATTATTATTATTATTATTATTATTATAAGAGTTATTAGGGTCAGAGCTTATGCCCTGGAAGCCCTAACAAGCCAGGCTCTGCCTATCTTCAATAAGCCATTTTGCCATTTTAAGAGACTAAGAGGGGAGAGGGGAGGGGGAGGGGGGACAAAAATGGGAGAGAGAGAGATAGAGAGAGAGAGAGAGACAGATATTTATTCTTTCATTGTGGCCACATTTGGGTGAGATAAGGAATAAGAAAATCCAAAGACCCCCACTATGGTGGTTTGAAAAAAAAATGGCCCCCAAAGAGGGTGGCACTATTAGGAGGTGTGGCCTTGTTGGAAAAAGTGTGTCACGTGGGGGTGGGCTTTGGGTTCTCCTATGCTCAAGCTGCTCCCAGTGTCACAGCCCACTTCCTGTTGCCTTCTAATCAAGATATATCGAGTGCCATGTCTGCTTGCATGCCATCATTCTCCCTGCCACGATGACTGAACCTCTGACCTGTAAGTTGCCACCTCAATTAAATGTTTTCCTTTATAAGCATTGCCATGGTCATGGTGTCTCTTCACAGCAATAGAAATCCCAACTAAGACATCCCCCAAGTCCATTTTTGTGGTTTAGGTTTAAAGTAGAAGGTTGGAAGTGCATATAGCTAAGCAGTCCCACCAAGGTGTGGTCCTGCCCATCACTGATACAACATTGTCTCAGATCCAGTCCCTCCTGCAGGATGGTCTGACGAGTTGTCCAGACAAGTTCTCTCTCTGGCTGGCATCAGGCTTTAGTCTCCTTTTTCCAGCATAAGACTCCTGGGAAAATCCCAATTCCAAATATCTCTGTAGACTTTACCCATTCCTGCAAGGTCGGTTACAATATTATCTATAGTTTCTTGGATGGTTTCTACACTTTACTTCTGTCTTTTCCACTTCCTTCTACCACCAAAAGAAGCTAAAATGGTGCAAACAGATCAGAGCCAAGTTAGAAAGCATAAGCTGGGGCGGAGACTGCAGCTCTTTGGTAGAGTGTTTGGCATGCAAGAAACCTCAACATCAGTCCCCAGCACTGTGATAAGTAAATAAAAATAAAAAGGATAAGCTTTCTCCAGAGGAGGTTATGTTTCTGCAATAGGAATCTAATATGTAAGATCATCAAGGTACCGCATGGGCTAGGAAGATGGCTGCTTTTCCTTAGGACTCAGGTCAGATCCTTAGCACTTGCTTGGTGGCTCATAATCTAACTGCAGCCCCAGGGAATTTGATGCCCTCTTCAGGCCTCTGTGAGCACCAAGCACAGTGCACAGATGCATGTGTAGGTAATATTCCCATACACATAAAAAACTAATTTAAAAAAAGTACAACATTTATATTCCTTTCCCAAAGCCACAGCCTTGTTTCAACTTCTCATTATTTATTCCCTGTAGAATTACATCACTGGTATCTCTTCCTGTAGGCTCTTAGGCCTCTAATCTGTCTTCTTCATACTTAAGAGGGGCTTGTGCCTCTCACTTTGGTTAGCAGACTATGAGACAAATTAGTTTTTCTAAGAGTCTTATTCTGTGACAAGGGAAAAGCTGGGGTCCTCAGCCAGCTAGAGGGGGTGGGAAGCTTGTCTCTCAAGAAGAGATTTCACAGTTCTAAAATCTGCTAGACCACTTTTCAGGAGAGACTGAACCAATGACAGGTCAGTTTTAGCCTGGACCACACCTTGCCCAGGCCTGCTTAGTTGTGCATCTCTATTGCCCCCTACTTAAACCTAAACTTTACATCCGGACCCTGAAGGTAAACTTGGTCTATTTCTTCCTCTTCCCTGTGGGACCATATTTAACAAATCTCCCTTTTCTGCTTTTCATTATTACTCATTTCTTGGATTGGCTACTGAGGAGGGATGGCTGAACCTAATTTGTTAGGGCTGCCAGAGCCCAGGCTCTGACGGTAACAAGTCAAGTAACCATACAACCATAGCTAACATTCCAAATCTCAACTATGAGTACTTCCCTGATTAGTATCTTGGAGCATGCTCTAGATGGGTTTAAGTAATTAACGTGTTTTCAGAATATTGAGTTAGGACAGTACTGAGTTTAAGAGAGAGTGATGTTTACATCACACAATTCAGACTCATTTCCCAGTCTTTTGGGTACACTCTGAGCTACACACGATTGTGGAGAGAGATTAAAAACACCAGCCTGAGGGACAACTGAAGAATGTACCTGTTGGGGAAAGGTCTCTGGAACCTGAAGGTTTTGCTGTGTCACCCCCTGGCGGTCAGCCCCGCTCCCTGCGAATTTGGGAATCCTGGCCGCTTACTCCTTGCGCAGCCTCTTTGCGCGTCGGGCAGCGCGCATGCGTACGGATTGCGGGCCAGGTCCACAGCGGGATTCGTTCCCGCCGGAGGGATTTCCCCGGAGGCTCTAATTGTTTCTCCTTCCGGCCAGCTCGGCCCGGAAGCGTAGTGTCCGGGCTGTTGGCTTGGCGGCGCATCGTCTTTTCCCCGTTGCTACCGGGGCGCGGTCGCTGCGGGCCGGGCTCACTCGCGCCAGCGATGGAGGGGCAGCGGGTGGAGGTGGACGGCGGGATCATGGAAGGGGTGAGTGCGGGGCTGCGTGGGGCCGGGGCGAGCCTGGGCGGTGGGGCCTCCATTCAACGTCTCTCGTTTCTTCTCCCCGGTGCTCTGCAGGGCGGCCAGATCCTCAGGGTCTCCACCGCCCTGAGCTGCCTCCTGGGCCTCCCCTTGCGCGTGCAGAAGATCCGCGCGGGCCGCAGCACGCCGGGCCTCAGGTACCGCGGGCGGGCGGGGAGCCGGGCCCCGGAGTCTAGGTCGCTGGGCTGGGAGACCCGCGATTGGAGCCTGGGTTGTGGGGCGGAGGATGCCCCGGGCAGCGTCCAGAGGGCGGCCCTCGCCCTCCTTTCCTGTCCCTAGGACAGGCTGCGGGTTGTCCTTGGGACGCACGGATACAGGGTAGTTTGTCCACTGGTGTTTCCCTGTAAATTCTAATCTTATTCTTACTCTTCTTCTTATTGCAAGATGTCATCTAGCCTAGGGTAATCCATAGCTCCTGAGATGGGGAGAATAATCTTGAACTTTTGATTCTCCTGCCTCCACCTCTTAAATGCTAGAATTACTACTGTGTGCCACCATGCCCAGTTTATGTGGTTCTGGGGGTGAAACCTAAGGCCCCCTCCATACAAAGCAAGCACTCTACACACTGAGCAACAAACATCCCTGTCGCCCTAACCAATCAATCTCTCTTTATAAGAGTAGCCGTCAAATTGTTAGCGCACACCCTCGTAGCCTCCCTTTAAGTTAATTATATCTTTAAAAGGTCTTTTGTAAAGGATCACATTTTTGTGGGTTGAGGCCTCAACATAGGAATTTAGGGGATGAGACATAATTCAGGCCATACAGGTGCCATCGGTTATTCAGTGGAATTCAAGCAAGGCAGGTGGTGGTTCGTAGGTAGTTTTTTTTTTTTTTTTTTTGGTTTTTCGAGACAGGGTTTCTCTGTGTAGCTTTGCGCCTTTTCCTGGAACTCACTTGGTAGTCCAGGCTGGCCTCGAACTCACAGAGATCCGCCTGACTCTGCCTCCCAAGTGCTGGGATTAAAGGCATGCGCCACCACTGCCCGGCCGTAGGTAGTTTTATTTTTCCTTTTTTGCACACTTGGAATTTGTAACAATTTTATCAGCGTGCGTTTGTAGCCCAAATATCCAGTCTTGAAACCTTTAAGAAGTTGCCTATAAGCAGTGAGTCCAAGTGCATTAAAAAACGCCAATTGCAGCCCTGCTGTTGAAGACACCACGCTTGCTTTCTGGCCATTACTTCTGTAACTGTGTCATAGAGTGGGGCATAGACAGTCTGATCGCACACGTTTTGATGCAGTATTATGACCTGAAGGCCTCAGCATTTGTCTGGACTGGAAATGGTTCGAGATTTGTGTGATGGGCACCTGGAGGGGGCAGAAATCGGCTCAACAGAGATCACCTTCACACCCGAGAAGATCAGAGGAGGAATCCACACAGCTGATACGAAGACAGCAGGGTATGTCTCACTCAATACTCCATCCAGACTGCAATTCAGATGTGGGTTCGGTTGATTGATTGATTGATTGATTGATGATTGAGACAGGGTTTCTCTGTGTAGCCCTGGCTGTCCTGCAACTCACTCTGTAGACCAGGCTGGCCTCAAAACTCAGAGGTCTACCTGCCTCTGCCTCCTGAGTGCTGGGATTAAAGGCATGTGCCACCACACCTGGCAGTTGTAGGCATTATTATTATCATTTTTCTTGGAGACAAGGTCTCCTGTATCTTCCATACTGACGTTGAACATGATTCTCCTGTTCCAGGTATGTGTCACTGAGGTTATAGGCACGTGTCACTGTACCTGGTTTCCCCTTATTGTCTTAATAAATACCTGTGCAACTGTAGGTAGTTTTCGAGGCTTGCCTTGCTTGTTCAAGACCCTGGGTTCAATCTCTAGCACTGCAGGAGGGGCAAAATGCTCAAGTCTAAACATTTTAGCAATCCTGATTACTCCCTTTTCCCCTTGGGAAATGGAGCTGGGGGCCTGGTTCAGTGGTGGAGTGCTTGATTGGCATGTAAAAGTCCTGGGGTTCAATTCCCACTACCAGAAAGCAAACAAATCAAGAATAACAAAACCCCAGCAAAAACCCACCCAGCCTTTTGGGAAATGGAGATCTTAGCAAATTTCTAAGTATCCCTCATATCATCCCACATTAACAGAATGACAGTAGCAGAATGTGGAGAGGAACCAGTGTTTGGATTGCTTTTGTGAGCTGTTTGGCTGATTGCTTCCGTCCTTCGCCCCCCGGTACTGGAGTTTTTTTTTTTTTTTTTTTAAAGATTTATTTATTATATATAGAGTGTTCTGCTTGCATGTATGCCTGCATGCCAGAAGAGGGCACCAGATCTCATTATAGATGGTTGTGAGCCATCATGTGGTTGCTGGGAATTGAACTCTGGACCTCTGGAAGAGCAGCCTGTGCTCTTAACCTCTGAGCCATCTCTCCAGCCCCCGGTACTGGAGTTTTAACCCATTGCCTCTAGCATGCTGGGCATGTGCTCTGCCACTGAGGTTCATCCCCAGCCCCTGATAGCTTTCTCAAGTAGCCTTTTTTTTAACTGTAATTTTCTGTTATTAAGAGTTTGACAGAGTAAGACACGATAATTATAAATCTTTTGTCAGTTCAGAAATAACTTTTAAATTGAATTATAATTATTTTAGGAAGATGTTTAGAAACATGAGATCTGAGCTATGGTATAAGTAGACTTCTGTGCAAAGGAGTCTGTGATTGGGTCTAAAATAAGATCTGTCAAGAGAGAACTTTCCTAAGGTAAGGAAAGAATTTGAGGTGTCTTATCATTAGCAGATTATTTACTATTCTGTACAAACAAGGAAGAAAAAGTCATAGTTATCTTCTTAAAAATTAACCAAAACAGTCATAGAATTTAAAGCTGTAAGAGACAGCATTTATTCCAGACCTTCCATGTTGTGAGTTAGGAAGTCAAACCCCACTGGTATTAAGTGATTTACTCACGGTCTTAGAGTTAGGATAAGAATTGGCATTAGAATTTAAGTCTTTTGCCTCCTGATTTTTAAACATTTCACTTATCTGTATTTGTGTGTTTGTGCATGTGTGCGAATGTGCTCACATATGTGCATGAACAGTTTGGAGTGTGTGTGGCGGTCAGAGGACAACCTGTGGGGATCAGTTATGTCCTTCTACTGTCTTGGTTACAGGAATTGAACTCAGGTCATTAGGCTTGTGGCATTAGCCTTTCCTGGCTAAGTCATTTATTTCTCCATCTCTTGCCTCCTAATATATTAGCAAGTGAGAGAATTTTAAGTTTGAAGTTGATAGTCTGGTTCCACATTGGAGATTAACAGTAGGAGAGTCCTAGCAGGAAAGCCCATTTTACTTTTTATCACACTTGCTGCATTTTATCCCTGGTTGTGATTGCAGTCCTGTGAGCTTTGTCCTGTGTCTGGTTCAAGCACTTTACATGTTGGATTGCTTAGAACCATGGTTTGTAAGTAAGCTAAACATCTCTTTTTTGTTTGCTCCTTGACTCCACTTCTTAGGAGGACCGATTACATTGCCTGTATTTTCTTTTCCAATACTACATGCATTCCTCAGCCAATGAGTATTTAGAGAATTGACGAAACTGCTTATCAGTAATAGAGACTTTTATAATATCCTGTAGAGTAAAAGATTCATTAGAAGTGTTATTAACACCTGTGGACAGACAGACAGCAGAGTCTCTTTGAGAAGCAGTCAGGGCCCAGAAATAGAGACTTGGTAGTTTAGTGTGCTTGTATCTTTGTTATATGATGTTAAAGAATTTTTTTTTGACTGTAGGTGATATATGTAATTCCTTTAAAACTGCAACCTACTTAGGGATGTGATTATTTTCATTTTGAAGAAGGGCAGTAACCATTCATTTTAAAAAAATCTGACCAAATACTTCATTTTGAAAAACACCTAACATTCTGTAATTTTTTGTATGTGATTCTTCGTGTAGACTATAAAGAGAAAACTCCATGTGAAACATTCAGTTTCCAGTCTTTGTAAAAGGCCATCCTTTCACATGAACTCTGTGCTGTAGGAATGGGCTGTGACTTGGTGTCTGAGCAGTGTCTTGTGTGTGGTAACAACCCAGGTATAAGCAGGTGGATATTTCTAGTCTTGGCTGTTCTGAATGCATTTTCAGAAACTGCTTTCAAGAATACTTTTAGAGCTGGGCAGTGGTGGAGCTTGCCTTTAATCCTAGCACTAGGGAGGCAGAGCCAGGCGGATCTCTGTGAGTTCGAGGCCAGCCTGGTCTACAGAGTGAGGTCCAGGACAGGCACCAAAACTATACAGAGAAACCCTGTCTCAAAACACCAAAAAAAAAAAAAAAAAAAAAACTTTTAGAAAACATTTGAAGGTTTTATTCTTTATGTGTTTATTGTTAATAATAATAATGATAACATGAAGTATCAGAACTTAGCCAGAGTCAAACAGATAATGTGTTTAACCTTGAATTTAACCGTAGATTTGCATTTATTTATTTATTTATTTATTTATTTATTTATTTATTTATTTGGTTTTTCGAGACAGAGTTTCTCTGTGTAGCTTTGTGCCTTTTCTGGAACTCACCTGTAGCCCAGGCTGGCCTTGAACTCACAGAGATCCGACTGCCTCTGCCTCCCAACTGCTGGGATTAAAGGCGTGCGCCACCACCGCCGCTGCTCGGCCACATTTTTATTTTCATGTACTTATGTTTATTCATTTTGGTTCACCCAGTCGCATTTTTATTTTCATGTACTTATATTTATTCATTTTGGTTTTTTGAGACAGAGTTCTGTGTAGTATTTTCTCTTGTGTAGTCCTGACTGTCCTGGAACTAGCAAACTGCCACGTGTTTATTTTTAATTTAATATTTTTGTTGGTGCTGGGTACTCAACCAAGACCTCACAATTGAGAGGCTGAAGCCTCTTAAACTATTGATTTATTACCTCAATGCAGTTTGCTTATCATCTTTCTACTTTGAAATAGTTCCTTAAGATTCAGGACTTACCCTTCAGAAACTGTTTTCTAACTTCTCCGTTGTCTGAGCTCCGAGTCACTGGTGTGCGGTAACAGCTGTTCCGAGACTCCAAAGACAGTGCGGTTAAGCGTGTTCTGCCTTTTCCTTAGGAGTGTGTGCCTCTTGATGCAGGTTTCAATGCCTTGTGTTCTCTTCGCTGCTTCCCCATCGGAACTTCGTTTGAAAGGTGGAACGAACGCTGAGATGGCGCCGCAGATTGATTACACCTTGATGGTAAGGGACGACCTCACGCTCTCTAAATGTGTCTGGAACATTTGCGTGGACATTCCTGTCAGATGTGTTGTCTAGTCCTGTTGTAGGAGAGGGAACAGATCAGGTTCACTTTAGGGTTTGTGTTATAAATTAAGATAGTGTTCATACTGAGTTTTTTAAGGACCTAAAAGTATATGAATTGTATCAATTATTCTATAAATCGCCTATTTTTATTTTAGTATTGGCATGCTTAATGGGGGGAAAGTACAGTTTGAGCACCTCTGATCTGAAATACTAAGTGAGCCAGCCAGAGCACGTGCTATACAAGCCTGATGACCTGGTTCAGCCCCCAGAGCACAGGGTGGAAGGCCAGAGCTGGCTCCTGAAAGCTGCCCTCTTGACCTCCACCTGAGTGCAGTGGTGTTCATACCTCCTTCCCCCGGGAATACAAGTGCAGCGTTCCCACCTGACTTCCTGGGATGGGCTGTGATCACAGCCCAGGTTCCGCTGCACAGGTGACTTCATTCATTCAGGTTCTGTGTATAAAGGGTGTGAAACATGAGTGAGTTTCACGTTTGCATCCCATTGCTGTGTGTGTACAAATACTACAGAATCTGAAAAAGTCAGAAGCTCAAAGCACTTCTGGTTCTGAGCATTTTCACGGAAGGATATTTAATCTGTATTAATGGGTTTTTTGCTCTAGGTTCATTGTGGCATAATTCTTTACAATTAAATTGATTCCTTTAAATGTAGTTTTAGGAATTTTGTACATACATACATACATACATACGTACCTGTGAACCAATTTCCATAGCTAAGATGTGGAATAGTTTTATTTAAAAAAAATAAATAAATTACACACCTTTGTAGCCAGTCCTGTCCCAACTCCTGGCGACCACTATTCTATTTTCTCTTACTTTTGCCCTTTTTCACAATGTCATCTAAAGTGGTGATGCTCTGTATAGCCTTAGGTTTGGTCTTTTTTCCTCTTTTCAAACAGGGTCTTATGTATCCCATGCTGGCCTTAATTCGCTGTGTAGGGAGGGTGACCTTGGGCTTCCAATGCTCCTGCTTCCTCCTGCAGAGCTTGAGTTGCAAGTGTGCACCACCATGGCCAGTTTATGCTGGAAGATGACTTCCTGCATGCTAGCCAGGCATGCATGCTAGCCAGGCAGGCTACCAACCGAGCTCCCGTGCCAGCTCCTGGATCTAGTTTTTTTCACTTACATAATAAATTTGAGACTCACAGTGTTACTGCAGTAAAGGCCAAGTTTTAATCTGTGAATGAACCAGTGCTTAAGTGCCCCCTCCCCATTTGAGTTTTTGAAATGTTTGAGGGGAAAACCCGGGGCTTTACACATTAGGCAAGTGCTCTGCCCTGGGTTACATCACCACTCCTGTCTTTGAAAAAGTAAAACAGAAATTTAGTGCCGTCTATACCTCCTACACACATGAGATAGCCTTCTATAGAAGGGAGCAAATCTCAAGTAGATGGCATGTGTTTTCGTGGGCTTCCGGCTTAATTACCATCTTCTGAAGCACTCCGTTCTGATAGACAGCATCAGCTTTTTAGTCAGTGAGATGTGTAATGAAAGTCACTTCCTCCTTACCTAGTAATTTACATAGAGGAAACTACTCCATAGAAGCTACTGTGAAAGATGAATGTTAAGATCCTTGAGCATAGCCTTGTATAAACTGTGATTATCATTGGAGAGCATACATAGGCATGCTACCTTAGAGCAGTGGTTCTCAACCTGTGGGTCACAACCCTTTTGGGGGCTGAATATCAGATATCCTGCATATTGTATAGTTATAGTAACAATTCATAACAGTAACAGACTTACAGTTATGAAGTGGTAATGAAGTAATTTTATGGGGGGGGTCACTGAAACTGTATTAAAGGGTTACAACATTAGGAAGGTTGAGAACCACTGCCTTAGAGGATGGTTCAATAAATTCTGCTCAGGTATCATGTTGTTTAAATATTGCTTGGGAAGAACTTAGGATGTTGTGAAAAGAATGTTTCTAATATGAAATAAGAAAAAGTGAGGGTAGAGCATCATCTAAGATTTAGCAGCATTGAGAAACAGAATGCATAATGGAAGGCTGTTCACCAGCGCCCTCTTGCGTCTTTAGTGCACACTGTTGATACTGTCATTGCTGGGATCAAGTGTGTGGAGCTGCTGGTTCTTATTAGATAGACTTGCACAGTCCTGCTTAACTAAAGGTTAACCGAGTAGCTGTGTAACAGGTTTTTCGTGTGAACAGTAGCATTGATCTCAGTGTTTGTTGTTCCTGTTTATCTGTAGCACCTACTGACTAGCTCACTGCATAGTGTTTTCATTTAAAAATTGAACTTGGTGAGTCTGTGCATACCGGTGGCTAAACTAACAATTGACTTTTTCAGGTTTTCAAGCCAATCGTTGAGAAATTCGGTTTCAAATTTAATTGCGACATTAAAATGAGGTAAGTTACACAGTCCTCAGTGCCCCACCCCACCCTTCTGATGGCAGTGCTGGGGGTCCAACCCAGGGGCTTGTGCATGCCAGGCCAGGGGGGCCCTGTTGATGAGTTACATCCCAGCCCTTAACCTTTTTCATCTATTACACGTTCTAAAATTAGTGGAAAAGTTACATTTAGAGAACTGTCACTCTAATATTGTTAATGCATTGTCTTTCATGATAAATTTCTTCTTTTGTTTGTTTGCTTGTTTTGTTGTTGTTGTTGTTTTGTTGTTTTTTGAGATAGGGTTTCTCTGTGTACTAGCCATGGCTGTCCTGGAACTCACTCTGTAGACTGGGCTGACCTCGAACTCACAGAGGTCCTCTTGCCTCTGCTTCCTGAGGGCTGGGATTAAAGTGTGCACCACCGCCGGCTTCATGATACATTTCTTACAGAAAGTAATTGTACTTTGTGGCTTCAAGATAAACTGCAGAGCTGTGGGACCTTACCAGCCACCTGCAGTGTTCATTTGTTTCTGCAGAGAAATGTTTTTTATGAGAATTTCTACACGGAGGGGATTTTCATACCTAGTGTCATCCACTCCTGTGTTATCAATGTGTGTGTCATCCACTCTTGTGTCATCATCCACTCCTGTGTTATCCACTCCTGTGTTATCAATGTGTGTGTCATCCACTCTTGTGTCATCATCCACTCCTGTGTCATCCACTCCTGTGTTATCCATGCCTCTGAACAGGGAAAGTGGTCAGCTGTGTAGACTGGGGTCATAAAGAGACTGCTCCACAGCGTAGTCATTTGACTTCCTAAGAAAGTCCAGCCTTTAGGGATGTCTCTGTAAGCTGTCTGCTGTTCAGTAACAAGAGTAAAGTGTTGGGCCTGGAGCTTAATGCTTTATGATCTTGCCCCAGTTTTCCTCTCTAGTTTCAGCTTCCTCCTACTTTCAAATTGTCATATCTAACTCAGTGGGTTGCCCACTGTCTTCAACTACTTTGTCCCTTTAAATTCATGTTATTTATCCCCTGCTCACTTAAAAATTAGGGATCATATTTAAAATGGAAAATAATAATTTCTATTTGGACTCTTGATGGATGCATACACGCTTGCTCATCTGTTGGTACCTCTTTGCAGCCATACTTATAATCTTAGTAGATTGTAAACTATGTCATCTCCTTGGAGATTCTTGAGGATGGAAGCACAGCAATTCTCAGCATCTGCAATAAATGAATAGATCTGAGCTAAAATTTTATTAGTGTTCAGTGGCATGTATATTCATCAGGTATTAATCTGCATGCTTGTCCTGCCAGCGCTGTGTTTGGCCTGGGAAACAGAAACTAGCAGAGCCAGTGCTGCGGAACTTACGCTCGCTCTCAAACAGCACTTCGAGTGAAGTTGCTTATAGTGAGGAAAATGCTCTGGGCTATCTGAAGTGGGCGTCACTGTGCTGTACCCATTGAGCACTTGAAATGGTCTCATGTAGCTGGGGTGATGATTCCTTTGAGCACTGTGGGCCTCACGTTCACATACTAGTCACTTGTGTCTTAACACCGCAGAGTGGACATCCGAGACTGCAGATATTCTTTAGACTTCTCATGGAATTTCTAGTTTATATATGGTTTTGGTATCCTTCCTGTAAGCTTTACTTTGTCTTGTACTCAGTAGGTATTTGTTCTCCTTTGCCTAGGGGCTATTACCCGAAGGGGGGCGGTGAAGTGATTGTCCGAATGTCACCAGTTAAACAGTTGGACCCAATAAATCTGACTGATCGTGGCTCTGTGACCAAGATTTATGGGAGAGCTTTTGTTGCTGGAGTTTTGCCACTAAAAGTAAGTTGTCTTGGTGCTCTTAGAAGTCTATGGACACATTGATAGTACTGCAACATTGAACTTTTTTTAAAATAGTCTTTTCTTTCAAAATAAGAGTTTCAGACAATTTGAGGTTTTGTTGGATTATTTTTCTTTCTTTTGAGGTTTTTGTTGTTTAAAACAGGGTCTCACAAATAGCCCAGGCTTCCTGGAACTTACTGGGTAAACCAGATGGTCTTGAACTTTCAGCGTTATTCCTGTCTCTGCCTCCAAAATGTTGTTAGTTTCTTTTTTTCAAAACAGGGACTCATGTAGCTCTGATATAGCTGATGATGGCCTTGAACTTACAGGCCCAGTAAACCCCAGGATTTATGTGAGTTAGGCAAACACTTGTTTCACTGCTTACTCTCGGAGCTATATACCCAGCCTGAGAACTTTTGCTTTGAATTATGTCTTTCTTTTATTTTTATTTATTTACTTACTTATTTATTTTTGGTTTTTCTGGGACAGGGTTTCCCTGTGTTGTTTTGGTGCCTGTCCTGGATCTCGCTCTGTAGACCAGGCTGGCCTCGAACTCACAGAGATCTGCCTGGCTCTGCCTCCCAAGTGCTGGGATTAAAGGCGTGCGCTACTACCACCCAGCTCTATTTATCTCTTTTGTGTGAGCAGGGATTGGGCTGCATTCCATGGTGCACATGTGGAAGTAGGGGTCGGAGCACACACCAGGGTGTGTTTGTGGAGAGAAAGAGCTCAACCTACAGGAGGCGTTTCTCTCCCTCCTCCATGTGAGCTCTGGGGCTCCGGCTCATGTCAGCAGGTGCTTCTACCCACTAAGCCATCTCAACCAAGATGGCCCAAGAAACGTATTTATTTTGTTTGTTTTGTTTTGTTGGAGACAGGGTCTTACCATGTAACTCTGGCTGGCTTGGAACTCACCAGGTACACCAGCTGACCTCAAACTCAGAGTTCCACTTGTTTTTGCCTTCCAAATGCTGCCATTAAAGGTGTGCCCCGCCCTGCCTAGAAGAACTTTTTTGTTTTGCTTTTTGTTTTTTTAACTTTGTTATTTTTGTTTATTTGTTTGTTTTGGTTTTGGTTTTTGAGACAGGGTTTCTCTGTGTAGTCCTGGCTATCTTGGATCTCACTCTGGAGACCAGGCTGGTCTCTGCTTCCCAAGTGCTGGGATTAAAGGTGTGTAGCCCCACCGCCCAACTTTTAAACTTTGTTTTATTTTATTATTTTTGTGTGTATGAGTATTTTGCCTGCATGTATATCTGTTCTATGTATATGCAGTGGGGAGTGGGTTACCTACCACTCCCACATTTCCCCAGAGTGCTCTTAAGTAGGAGCAGTAGGAAATATTAGATAGAAGGATTTAGAGGGGGGAGAAACAGATGGAAAATACAGGATAGCCTTGAGAGGGCCTGGAACCTATTCCATCCGGCCTCGACTGTCTCTGCCCTAGGGTATTTATAGGAATGCCAAGGGGTGGAGCAAAAGACCTCCCCCAGCAAAGCCAAGTGCAGACCATTTCAGACACCTGCACTCAGGCCCGTGGTCCAATCATCCTCTCTATGTAGACCTGCTGGATAAAGCCACTGGGAAACCTGAAAATGGGCTCCCACAATGCAGTGCCTTCTGAGGCTGGAAGAGGGTGGGACTGGATTTACAGTGGTGATAAACTGCTTGGGATCAAAAGGGGGTCCTCTGGAAGAGTAGGCAGTGTTCTTAACTGCGGAGCTATTGCTCCAGTCCTGAATTTATTTTATTTTTATGTGTATGAGTTTTGCCTTCATGTATGTATGTACACCACATGTGTTCCTTATACCTACTGAGGTCAGAAGAGGATGTGGAATCTTCAGAAACTGAAGGGATGGTTGTTAGCCCCATTGTGGGTGCTGAGAACTGAACTCAGGTCCTCTGCAAGAGTAGCAAGTGCTTTTGACTACTGAACGATCACTCCAGTTCTCCAGAACTTAATTTGAATGTCTTTTCTTTTGAAATTTTTTAAGTCAGTGCTCTCTCCAGCAGTTTTAAAATGATGCATGGAGAAGTTAACTATGTTACATAATTTTGAAGGATTGAAAGTGATTGTGACAGCCAGGGCCACCCTATCTTGAAAAACAAACCGGAAAAAACAAAAAACAAAAAAACAAAACAACAACACACACACACCCCAACAAAGTTGAAAAACAAATTGTCCAAATAACCAGGGATGAATTTGTTCTTGTTTTCTAATTTGCCAAAATAGGTGGCAAAAGATATGGCGGCGGCAGCTGTGCGATGCATCAGGAAGGAGATGAGGGATCTGTACGTCAGCATCCAGCCTCTGCAGGAGTCCAGGGACCAAGCCTTCGGCAACGGCAGTGGGATCATGTGAGAGTGTGGACTTACACATTAGTAGAAAGCCTGAAGTCCTCATCCATCAGAGTGGAAGGGTGTTTGCTCAGTTGAGGGTTCTACAACATATTTGTAAGGACATTCTACCTAAAACAACTTTCTGGCGGAAGCTTGGTGTCACGTGGCTGTACTTCTCAAACTCAAGAGACAGGGCCAACAGTCACAAGTTTGAGGACAGCCTGGGCTTTTATCAAGATACTGCCTTAAATTAGTCGTAAGCAAAACACCAAAAAAATGGTCATTGTGGTTTTTCCCCTGAGGTATTTTGTTATCCTTGCACTTTGTAAGCATTTATCTGTGGGTCCTATGACCGTAATTCAAGCAACTCCAGATAAAAGTATTTGGGAAAAATGGCCGGGCGGTGGTGGCGCACACCTTTAATCCCAGCACTCGGGAGGCAGAGCCAGGCGGATCTCTGTGAGTTCGAGGCCAGCCTGGGCTACCAAGTGAGTTCCAGGAAAGGCGCAAAGCTACACAGAGAAACCCTGTCTCGAAAAACCAAAAAAAAAAAAAAAAGTATTTGGGAAAAACAGATTTATATTCTAAATGCATACAGACATTTTTTTCCCCTTGTCATTCCTTAAACACTACAGTGTAACAACTGTAACAAAGTGTGTACATTACAGTCGGAGTCTAAGGAATCTAGAGAGGATTCAGAGTGTAAAGGAGGATGTGCCTACAAGTTTGGTGTCAGGGTTACGTCATTTCTCTTTTGTTTTTGTTTTTTAAACAAGGTCTCATGTAGTGTAGCCTGACTTTGAACTTTCTGTATGTTAAAGGATAGCCTTGAACTCATGATCCTCCTGTCTCCTTTCTGGGAGGATAGGGATGTGCCACATGCTCAGCATGTTGCTTGGTTTGGTGTGACAGATCTTACTCTGTAGTCCAGGCTGGCCTCAGATTGTCAGTATTCCTGGTGCCTCCCATCTCAAGTGCTGGAGTTACAGGTGTGAACTAGTTGATACAATACCATTTAAAGGACTTAGGCATCCTTGGATTTCAGTATCCTTGTGTAGATCCTGGAATGAACTCTCCGTGAATACTGAGGGACAGTTGTAGTGATCTTAAATTTCTTTTAAGATTTATTATTTTAGTTACGTGTATGTGTGGGTCTGTGCATATGAGTGCAGGCATCTGTGGAGTACAGAAGAGGGCGTCAGGTCTCTTGGAGCTAGAGTTCTAAGCACTTGTGAGCTGCCCTCAGTAAGTGCTGGGTACTGAACTTGGGTCCTCTGTAAGAGCTGTTTTCTTAACCACTGAGCTGTCTTTCCAGCCCCCTGAATGTAAATATTTAAGCTAATCAGAAAGTAATCTTTGAAGCTAATGCTAGTAGAAATTTTCCAGTTTTTTAAAGATACCTCAAGTATGAAATTAATTTACAAATACTTAGTATGGTAATGATGTCTTTTAAAAATACTATGTTAACCCAGTTAGGAGTTAAGTTACAAAAATTCTGTAATTGATGTTTTTGAGGTGCAGAAGTACAATGTTTTGTGGATCCTTACATTTCACACCACCTCATTCAGAAGTTTACAAAGTTTAAAGTAAGCACTTGCCTTCTTTGCTCTAGTACTGTGTAATAAAAACCTCGGCCAGAACTGAGTCTGTATGAAGATCTTGTTATTTAAGATGACCATAGAGTGCTTTGTAACGCTGTGTGCGGGTAACCACTTAGTGCTAATGACAGAATGAATACCTTGTACGTGTGAGAGTAGAATCTGCTGAATTTTTGCTCAAAGGAATTCCATTGCCCCTAGAGGGCTGGTGGGGGATTGTTAGCGACGTCACTGTCTATGGGAGGAGTTCGCTACTGCAGTGTGGTGACCAGATTTAATTTTCCTGTTTAACAGTAATTTACGTGGAATTTAGAGTATTACAGTGTTGGTAATTATACTTTTTTTCCTCTTATGTAGCATTGTTGCTGAGACATCCACTGGCTGCTTGTTTGCTGGATCATCACTTGGCAAAAGAGGTATACATGAAGGAGAGGGGTCTATAATTCCCGTTGTCATTAAAAGAATCTTTATCTCCTCACGGTAGGCTGTTGAGAATGATGACTGACTGACATAAAAGATAGAGTCAACTATTAGAGCCAGCAAATTTTTCATCTCTCCCAACTTTGTATTTTGAGAAAATTTCAGACCTCAAGTAGTCCTTCATACACCTTCTCCTAGGTGCACATTGTGACTGTTTAGCTACATGTTATGTGCATTTCTGAACTGTTCCAACATTCATTGTGGGTGCCACGCCTCAGTCATGAAATTGCAGCATGCATTTCCAAATACTGACAGATTCACAATGCTGACCTTACACCTGAAGAATTTGTTGCACAGACATGCCCACACGTTAACTTAAACAAGTTGCCTAGAAGCAGTGTGGGATTTATTTATGTTCACATAGTGTTGAGCCATTATGGTCATTGACTCTTTTATTCTACTTTATTAGTTTATTTGGTTTTCTTCAAACAAGGTTAGCCCTTGTTGGCCTGTAATCATTGCGTAGCCCAGCCTGGCAATCCTTCTGTGGTAGCTTTCCATTGGGCCCAGCTTAGGCTGTCTTTAATGCAGAATTCTTTGTCTTTTATTTTTAACTCTCATGAGACTGACATTTGGAAAAGTTCAGGACATTTTTCTCAATAGAATTCCTCGTGGTTTGGGTTTGCCTGGTTGTCTCGTGCTTGGGGCTTTCCTGTGAACATTTTGAGGAGGAATCTTGCAAGAATGATTTCCTGTACAGCTTTTCTAGACAATTTTCTCAAGGTGTGTGTGTGTGTGTGTGTGTGTGTGTGTGTGTGTGTGTGTGTGTGTGTTTACTTTATTTTATATATATGATCCAGTAAATGTAAAGATATAAAATACAAAATGCCTTATTCTGAGTTCCTAAGAAATTTTTATTTGCAGCCAAGGATTTCTTTTAAAGAATATAGGAGAATTTGACTTTTGTTACTTCTGATTGAGTTATTTTGTATTTTATCTTTGTACCAAAACTTAGGATGTATAGAAAAGTAGTAATAGAACAAGGGACGTACTCAGAATGGTTAGCACCTGTTTGGATCTTTTTGTTTGGGTTTTGTTGTGTGCAGTGAATGGTATCTTGCCCTCAACCTCAAGCCTCCTGCGTCAGCCTCCCTAACTTCTGGGTTCAGCAGTGAAAGGACTAAACTTTAAATGTTTGCTCTGGGAGTGTCACCTGTTCTTTTTAGGATGATACGGAAAAATTCTTCATATTCTGATGAAATTTTCTGTGACTAATTCTAACTTGTGTAAATCACAAGTTTTAGATTGGAAACTGAGGTATAGCTTTGGGTTATAACTTTGTTATAAACTGGCCTTATAATGAATTTTTAAAAATTAAATAATGAGTGTTTTGCCTACATGTACCTCTGTTTACCACTTTCGTGCCTGGTACCCAGGGAGATCAGAAGACAGTGTTGGACCCCCTGGAACTCGAATTACAGACAATTGTGAGCTAACATGTGGGTGCTGGGAATTGAACCTGGGTCCTCTGGAAGAGCAGCCAATGCTCTTGACTGTGTATCCTTCTCCAATCCCTGCTTTTTTGTTTTTGTATTTATTTTTCATAGTTTGGATAAGCGAGGGCCTCACACATTCAAGGTAGGTGCTCAAGCATTGAGTCCCATCCCTAGCCCATGAGTAGTATTTTTAAGAAATACATGCCACAGAGCTCACATGGCGGTCAGAAGACAGCTTTCAGGAGTTGGTTCTCTTTTTTCACCGTGTGATTTTTGAGGCTTGAACTTGGGGCGTCCGGCTTGGCTGCAGGTGCCTTTACTGACTGAACCATCTCACTGGCTCCATAGTTGGTATTTCTTAAGGAGGCACAACCTGTTTTTCCTCCACTTGTGCATTGACGCACTGGCATTTCTCAAGTTTCAGAAGATTAAATAACATAAGGTCCTTCCTAAAAAGTGCATTGGTTAAGTTCAGAGCCTAAAAAAAAGTTACCTCAGTGCTAATTGGGATGTACCAATTAAACTTTTTGTTTTTCTGGGACAGAATTTCACTCCAGGCTGGCCTTGAACCTGGAACAATCCTGTGTAGGTTCCCAAGTGCTGGGATTTCAAATATGTGTCACCTTATTCAGTTCCGTTAAACTTGGTGACTTGGAGTACTTTGTTGTTATTTTCTTTATGATTACGCCTGCTGTTTTAGGTGTGAATGCAGACAAGGTTGGGATTGAAGCTGCTGAAATGCTGTTAGCAAATCTTAGACATGGTGGCACTGTGGACGAGTATCTACAAGACCAGGTAATGGCAATGGCATCTACAGGATCAAAACCATCCTTCCTGCTGGATTGGAACATAATTATGTTGAACACAAATGTCTTTAGTTGTGCCATAAAATATTCAGACACTTTTGTCTCATTCTCTTGGTCTCAATGCAAGGTATTTCCGCTCAGATGTGTCTATCCTGGAACTTTTTATTTATTTATTTTTGAGACAGGATCTTGCCTTCTAGCCCAAACTGATTTTGAATTCTCAGCATACACTTTGCCTCTTGAGTGCTGGGATTACAGATATATGTCACCATACTTGGCTCGAATATAGTTTTTTCACAGGCTCCACAGCTGTAGGTCTAAAGATTGTGAGTTCCTACAAGCTTGGCCTCAGTTGTCTCTGTAGATTCCCTCATCATGATCTTGACCCCCCCCCCCCCCCTTGCTCATGTAATCTCTCTTCCTTCTCTTCGACTGAATTCCCTGGAGCTAGGCCTGATGCATGGTTGTGGATCTCTGCATCTGCTTCCATCAGTTACTGGATGGAGGCTTTATGATTACCAGGGTAAGCCAG